>NC_090894.1:10713256-10728256 GCF_036669925.1 Montipora capricornis
AATGGGTTAAAGGGGACGTAGTTTTTTTTAGTTGAGGTCAGTGTTAATGCATTGACTGCTGAACTGCCTACAATTGATGAGTAATTAATCATCTAAATACAAATACAAATACAAATATCTGGCATTAGACAGAGTAAAATCTCAATCCTAGGAGTCAATGGGTTGGGCGTTAGGGTTTGCATACTTTATTTGAGTATGTAAACTTCAAGGAAGAGACACCGCCAACCAATATCAGAATTATTGACTGGAGATACGTATGAGATATAAATCATTTCCTTGTTCAGCTGTTCATTTTAGCTTTTATGTACGGTAACTTTCTTTTTGGGCAAGGACTATGAGAGGATAAGAAAGAAGATTATTTGTCAGCAAAAGGAGTATGACAAGAAAAGGGTAAGGTAAAGATAAGATCAAATAATAATAATAATAATAATAATAATAATAATAATAATAATAATAATACCAGTTGTCATTGGTGCACTTGGGGTCATTATGAAGGGACTGAAAAAGTACTGGGATCAGCTCGCATCTTGAGAAAGGTCCTGGCAATCAAGTGTTCACTCTTTGGTACCTAACGCCCATGGGTTGGACCCTGTGCTTCAGAGACTAAACAAGCAAGCCAAGGATTACAAGTGATAATAATAATAATTATAATAATAATAATAATAATGATAATAGTAATAATAACAACAACAACAACAATTACAACAATGACAACAACAATAATAATAATAATAATAAATTTTGACCAAGCAACAACAATTGAAACATAGAGCACTTCAGGGAAATAATGTAGCTAGAAAGGAAGCTGTCTCAAATGGAGGAACACGAACAAGACACCAAATTATACAAATGATGAAAAGAGAAAAATTTTATCTGGACTTTTGACATGAGGTGTCTTTATTATTTAGCCAACAAATTTTGGTAGTTAGTTTAAGTCTCCCCCCATTTCCTTTTTCGAAATTCAAGGTTTGGCAATAGCGAATGGGAACTGAATTTTATTCTCTTTCACACTTGGTTTTGATTTGTGTTAAGTTGTATGTATGATGTTGAAGTTAATTAATGGCTATTATCAATACCTTCGTTGTCTTGTAACCTTAATTTTCCTGTGTTTTAGACCCGCCACTGTTCAGAGCAGTCGTTAATGCTAGAAAGAGTTCTTATTGCTTTCAGGAAAAAGAAAAAGAGGATGCTGAAAAGAAAAAATCAGAAAAGGAAAAACATGTAACAAATGAAACAGTCACAGATAATATCAATGATATCATCAATACTGAGAAGGGAGAAACTGAAGAGGAGAAAAGGTAATTTTTTTCTCCTTTTTATTTAAATGCTAGAGGCAACAAAAAAGACTTGTGACATTTCAAATGAACTTTGTAATTACCTCATTAACCCACTGACTGGGAGTGAGATTTAAACTGTCTAACGCCAGACAATTTTACTCATCAACCGAGGGCATTCTAGGGCATTTGAGGTGTCAATGGCTTAATATTTCATTTGGGGGCATGATGACCAATCACAGTTGTATTTATGCCCCTGTAAGTAGACAGTTCAAATGCTACGCCTTAAATTAGATTTCTCTATCTAAATAACAGAATAGCCAATTTCTGAACTTCACAGTAAGAAATGTATTATGTAATAAGGTCAGATGAAGTACGTAATTTTTGTGCAATATTATTTTTGTGCAACGTCGGTGTTGTATTAGTCTCATGTTTGTAAAATAATGTGATACAACATTGATGTATTCTTTTTAAATTACCTCATAAGAAATAGCTTGCTTGACTAAGACAAAGTGTTACAGTCTTGAAGAAGGGAAAAACTTAGGTTCCTAATAATATGCCCTTTATCAGTTCTAGACCTAAATTCTATTTAAGATGTAAATACATGATTGTATGTATTTACCGACATGTAAAGAAAGATAACAGTTACAATATTACAAGGACAACTACAATAATTTATAATTTAGGAAAAGAGTAAGATGATGATAAATCTTTAAAATGAGAATGTAAATTATTGACAAAGCTCATTATCATTTTCATGGTCGTTATTGTTTTTGTTATTTTTAGCTTAAATTAAAGTAAATTGTTTTACGACAGATACTGGCAAGAAAAAACAGATTACACTCCAGAGTCAAGAATTGAACTTCATCAACACATTGAGGAAAAACGTAAACAAAGGGAAAAAACGGAGGACGAGTAAGCAGAGGAATTTTTATTACTTTATTTTGTTTGTTTTCTGTCTGTGATCAGTTTTTTTCTAATGACTATAGGAGACTTGGAAGAAACAAGCCCCCAAAGGAAACAAGGTTCTTCGCAGATGATGGCCGCGTCCTAAATATAAATCAAGGAAAGTATGTGCTAGAAACTAGAGAGAAACAGGTGGCATAAAAACTATTGTAAAATATGTGACTTATTATCATCATTATCATCCCAAAATTCTCCAGAATCTCTCTCCCTCCTCAATGTTCTTGCCATTTGCAAGGTTCCAAGTCCTTCATAGAACTTTAAGAAATGATCCCTTGCAGTATTATCAACACAGGTACACCTGTAACTTTTCCTAATCTTGTCTGCGATCTTTCGAAGATCTTCACAAGATCCGTAAGATTGCAAGTGCTACGATTTTTAAGCACTAAGTGTTCTTTGAAGGGCTGTGGTAGATTTTAAAGATACTCAAAGATTCAAAGATGTTTTTGCTCCTCAACTTTAACTCTACATTTTATGTTACAGATGGGAATTTGAGTTAAATGATGATGAGGAAAACAATAAATTTGTGCTGGATTTACCTTGCTTCAAGTAAGTATTGTTTTGTGTGTTAAGGGGGCACAGTTACACCGCACTCAGAGACCGATGTAAACTGTCGCTCTTAGGAGGGAATAGGGGAAATCGAGTTTGAGTTCATGGACCCGGTTGTTGTCTGGAGTTAGACAGAGTATTAAGGAAAAGATTAAATTAATGCCCAACTAAAATAATAAATTGATTTATGACAGAGATAGGGCATAGACCCATTGCCCCCAGGGGCCCGTTTCTCGAAAGTTCCCGAAAACTTTTCAGGCCCGAAAAGCCATTTGTGAAACTGCCAACCGCTTGTTTTGGAAAGGCGATCTTTTAACATAAAATTGTTTTCAAGCTAACTGAAAGAAACATGTCTGTGAAGTTTGACGAATTAAATCCTCTCTGTTCTTGAGCTACAAAGGGAATTGTGCCACCCGAAAATTGCTGTAAAGTTTCAGGACTTTCGCGAAATGGGCCCTTGGAGTGAGACTTGTAACAGACTTTACTAGAGCTGTCTAACACCTAGGGCATTTGAGGTGTCAGTGGGTCCAGAGAGAACACTTGAAAGTCAAACTATTTGCAGATGTCATTGCAAAGACAGCACTTCGCCTCATTTTTAAATTTAAAGACTCTTTAGTGTTCTAGCCATGCAAGGTTCACATCCCAACCTCTTGCATGGTGAGCAGATGCCCAACCAACTGAGTGAAGTTATATGAACCTTCAAGAAAATGGTTTGTAAATTACAGCCAGTTTATTCACTCCCAGCAGAAAAAAGATACTTGAACTCTCCATTCAACTACTTAAGAGAAATACTGTAAGCAAGTATAATGTAATAATTACATGTACAACTAGGAAATACAGTTTTTCCCCTTTCTTTTCAAATTGCTATATATTCTGGCCTTTTTGTCATCCAGTATTAACTTATTTTAACAAAGGTTTAAACTCAGAGATCAAATCATAATGCGACTAAAAAAGGTGGCTGCTGAATCAGACTACCATACAGGAGGTTGCTGGTTTGAACCCTGGCTGGACAAACACTCAAGGAAATTGACAGTGCTGTCTTTTGTATTGACATCATATCTGCAAATGGTTACGTTGTGAAGTCTTCTTGAACAACACTCAGGGTCTTTAAATAACTGAGGAGAAAGTGCTGCCTTTGTAATTACATCTGCAAATGGTTAGACTCTCTAGTCCTCTCGGATAAGGACGATAAGCCGGAGGTCCCGTCTCACAACCCTTCAATGTTCTTAATTCTGTGGGACGTAAAAGAACCTGCACACTTGTCGTAAAGAATATGGCATGTAGTTCCCGGTGTTGTGGTCTGGTCTTTCTGGCCCCAGTTGTTCAAACGACGGATAGCACTATCCACCGGATAAATCACTATCCACTGGATAACTCAATTGGTTTTGCTAGTGTTTAGAGTGGTTTTCAATTGAGTGTCGAAAGTAATCAGTGAATTACTTTGGTTTATGATTACTTCACTCAGTGATTGGATCAAAGTTCTCGCGCCACTTTTTCAACCAATCAAAATTGAAACCAAAACCAATTGTGGCTCGCGCATGCATATTTTCCCGCGCTTTGTGACGGCTACGTGTAATTACTTCGAGTTTTGATTGGTTAACAGGATTGTCTCCGCCCCTTTTGATTGGCCAAAGTAATTACTTTGGGTTTGGTTTTACGACACTCATTCGAAAACCGCTCTATCCGCTGGATAGTGATTTATCTGGTGGATAGCGCTATCCATCGTTTGAACAACTGGCGCCTTGTCTGGATAGGGTAGGGTGGAGCACCTCGCATAGGACCTCGAGTCCTGTTCTTGCTCCTTCCCTCTGGGCAGGTTTGCCCAATAGAAGAGACAAACCAGATGTCTCGTAAAACAATATTAAGGACTGTAAACCATAGGCCCTGTTGCATGACCCTTGTTGTTAATGACTTAAAAAGTTAAAGAACCCACACACTGTTCGCAAAGCATAGGGGACAAAATTCCCAGTGTTGACTGGCCAGTGTGTGTTAAGTTTGAGTTTGGTGCAGCAGAGGTTGTGTTTGCTTCTGGCAACATTGACTTACATAAATTATTGGTAAGCTAATTCATGGGAAGTTTCATTCAGTCAAGTCAGTGAGCCAGTGAATGAAAATTGTCTGAAACAGTTAATGGAATGACATACATGTAGTGCACTTGAAAGGGGAAGTTTTTAATCTCATATTTGGTGGATAATTCAGGAGTGGCTCTCATTTCACAGATACTTGGACACATCTCTCATTGATGTAGATGTACAACCCCTGTTCTGTAGAGTGACAGTCAAAGGCAAGGTGTGTCAGGGAGGGGTGCAAAATATTTTGGCACTTTAAGAAGAATTAGAGACACTAGTGAAGGAATAGTGATAATATGACATTTTAGCCTTACTCTTAGTACTCTTAATTTTGCTGTGTAATATTTACAAAAAGTCATTACGGATATGGCTGGGAGGTTACCATATACCACAAGGCTTTTTACTACAAGGAGCCTCTAAGGAAATGATAGGGTAGATTGATTTTCTGTTTTCAATAAATAAAGGAAAGTAATTCAACAACATACAAATTTAGAATCTTGAGAACAAAATTCAAAACTGACATGCAGACTTGAAAAAGATACTGGTCAAAGGTGACTTGCAATGTAGCTTGATTGGAAAGAGGGACTTACTCTCTGCACCTAGAATTGATTTTGTATTAAAGTGCTGTTATCTATTGATAGGTGTTCCAGCTTACTTTGTCTGACGAAGTCAACCCGGATTGTAGTTCTGCAAAAAGATCTCAGACAACAGGCCACCTCATTGTAGAAATGCCAAAGGTAATCAGCTTCCTTCACTGAGGCATGCATTTGCCTTGTAACTTCCCAAATGGAAAGAAATTTTGTGTGATGAGCTAAAAGAAAGTTTTACAAGCAACAAAAAAGCAGGCTCTTCCAATTAAAATTACTGTTATTTGTTATTGAATAGCTCACAGTTGGTAACGTTGGTTGCCCGTGGACACGCCTACAAGCTTGTGCCTTCGGCCCTTGGAAAGTGCACCTTTCGTGTGTGTTGTACATTATCTACCTTCTCCTTAGGTTTTACCGCCTACTAAAATTCGTATTGAAAACCCATGTCTTGTAGCACTGGAGCACTAATTTGGGACACTGTAAACTGAAATTGACAAATTAACACAAATCACATCAAATGTTGGTTTTTGAGGAGAGAGGAAAAGCAATGAACCCGGAAAAAAACCTCTTGTTGCAGAATAGAGAACCAACAAACTCAACCCACATATGAAGCCAAGGCTGAGAATCGAACCAAGGCCACATTGTGAGAGGCAAGTGCTCTTACCACTGTGCCATCCCTGCACCCCAAAAATCAAACATCTCTCGAATGTGATAATGAAATCTGGTGTCGCATTAAAGAAACACATTCCTCAACTAAAAGAACTGACACAAGCAATATTAGACAATTCCAGGTTTCTGATAAATAATTACACTTTCATCAAAAGGCCATTTTCGAAATATCAAAATTAATATTCAGCTTGATGGTGAGGCATTGAGGACAAAAACAATAGAAACATGTTGGAATGAATATATCGAAAAAGGCCTATTTCTTATTTTGGAGGGTTTTACAACTTTGGTCTTTCCATGGATCTTTTCAAATGTTAGGATGCAGGTCTTACAGCGGCTCTCAGAGGGGCTATTCGTGTAGGACGCAATGGATATGTAGAACAGTTATGATTGGTCTTAAGATTGGAAACACAACAGGGCTGCATTCTGTACTTAGTCCGAAGAATTTAGAGGCTGTGAAGGTCTCTAATGTGAAGGTTCCTTCAATATTATTATTTTTGAGGTCTTTTTTTGTGCACTACCATAATATTTAACCCAGACCATTTTTCTATTGAAGGTAAAGCAAGTAGTCAAGCCTTTAAGAAATCTGCCTGCAAAGCAGAATATGTTATCCAATTATAACAAAACACAGGAGAAAGATGCACAGCTATCCAGTCCACAGAAAAATGACAAGTAAGTTTAACCAATGCATCATACCTTAAAAAATTATATCCAGACTCCAGTTCATTGAAAATATGAAACATATGTCATGGAATTAAAAAATGTGGTAACTGAAAGATTAATTTTGGGAAACATATGAGGTGGGATATTTTGGGAATAAAGCAAAACAATTTTTTTTATAATTTCGCGGCTAAACAGCACTGACTAAAGCACAGTGAGATGCTTCATGAGCTTGCTGCATAATATTGTGCCACTCTGTTTCACATTATTATAAATGTGTAAGACTTTTACAGTTGTGCTTTGATCTATTTTACAGTGTACATGTATTTGCATGATATCTGTATTAATATCATTTTACTTTATGTAGAATGGGAAATTACTTTTCAGGCTTGAAAGTATGTCAGATTTTACCTTCATTCCACTCAGTTGTTCAGTTGTTTCACCCCCAGGTGTTTAAAGGCCAGATAACTTTTATGAAGTGGTCAATTAAAGCTATTTGAACTGAGCTGTTTGAACCTGTGACCTTGAGATACTGGTGCGAGGCTCAGGTAGTTGGAGCGTCGCATTGGTATCACGATTTCACAGGTTCAAACCCCATTGAAGTCCCAAATTTTTCAGGCTTCTCTACGCATTTGCTAAAACTGCGTTCATAACTGCAAGGATCATAGCTTTACTTAATTTCACATCCGCAGTTCGATATATGATCCATTTCATATATCATTTCGTTCATTTATCTAGTGGATTAGTCACTATTCAGAGAATAAAAAAATAATTTACTTACGGTATGTTAAACATTGTCCAAGATTTGTTTACATACCTTTTAAGTGGATGTGCTTAGAGTGTGCATATTCACAGTTGTGAAGGTAATGACTAAAATCTTTGCAGAGATTGAAACTGATGGATAAGTGAGCTATTCACTGGATAAAGTTACCGGGCCTTTAAACAATTGGGGCCAGTGCTCCTTGGGGAAATTTCAGAAATGTGATTATCAAGCTTGTGTTTCCAAACTTTCATATTACTTCTAACGCCAGATGATTTTACTCGTCCATGGGGAACCTCTGGGAGTCAATGGGTTAAGTTGGAATTGAAACATACCTTGTTTTCATGGTAAATTATTTCCAAGTCTTCCAACTTAACCCATTGACTCCCAGAGGTTCCCCATTGACGAGTAAAATCATGTGGCGTTAGACAGAGTAAAATACGTCTGGCCGGTTTAGGCCGGTTTGGACATCAAAGGGTTTTAATGGGGACATGTTGTTGCGTTTTTATCACAGGGTAGTGCATCATCAAAGATTAGAAATTGAGAGTGATACAAATGGTGACATGGATTTCAGCAAAATCGTGGAACATAACAAAAGTGGGAATAAGCAAGCTGTGAACCAGAAAGAAGTGATAAACAAAGTGGCTGAGAGCTCATTTGTGGATGACCCAGATGTCCCACCACTTATATGACAAGTGATTTGTTCAAAGAAATCATGGTGAAGAAATTTGCCTGTCCAGTTTTCCAGCAAATTTTGTGGTGACACGGGGCAACAGTTTAAGGCTAATGAAAACCTTGATGTCCACAGGAGATCGTGAAGTGTTCAGTTAGCCCAGTATCTGTTGCAGCACGTAGAGCTGGAGTTCTGCATTTGGTTTTTGTGGTCTCATTCACTTGGAATCCCTTCCAACTAATGTTGTAGAGTTAGGGCCCTTGGGGGGAGAGGGGGAAGAACTTTAATATGAAAGGCGCAGGGATGCTCATTGTCTTGCTTAGGGGTGTAAATTTGGATTTTGGTCTCACTTAAGGCGTTTTGAGCAAAACGCCACCTTATGTAGCCGTTAAGGCATTGTTTCGGGTTGCACATGAAGAATATAAAAATATAGATTTAATGTGCTTTGAATATGGACCACACCCAGATTCAAAATTTCTGAGCAGCATCCCTACTCCTTCAAATGCAAAGACCCCCACCCCCCCCCCTCTCCCTCGAGAGTTAGACCACTAAGTCACGTTTAACTTCCCGCTTAAAATTCCTCTAGGCAGCCCAAGTCAAAGGATCGTTAGACTTCCTTGGAATGCCTTGGTCAACAAACAAATTGATGCTAATTGTTGGCAACTCGATTGTAAATTGTGTGACTTGTTTTATTTTTAGTGGACTTGATATTTTGTCACATTCGGCATAGCATACTACTTGGTGCAATAGTTTAAACTGCCCAATTCAACATTATAAACCTTTGTCTGTCCTGTTGAAAGAAGAGGATTCTCAATCTGGCCAAGTCGTCAGCGCTAGCCGCCATATTGACCATACTGCGGGAATGCGTCGCCCACGAAGGCATAAATTCTTCAACTCTAGACACAGATATTATCAAAATGCGGATTCCACGTTTCAATATCAGAGGCTCTTAAAGTGCGGTGATATCAATCCCAATCCAGGCCCGACGAAGTTTCCATGTGCGTCCCATGAGGACGGTTTTGAATAGTAACAGCGACTATGAAACTTTACGTAGAATAATAGGGTCTGTCAATCTTGAATCTTCTCGTGTTCAGAATTTGCTAATTACTACGTATAAGACTCTTTATGGCGTTGCTCCTCCATATCTCAAATCACTACTAAAAGAACGGAAAGTGGCATACAACCTCAGAGGTACCCTAAAATTGAATCTACCAAGAGTTACCACAACTACCTATGGATTACAATCATTCAGATATGCTGCTACCCAAGTATGGAATATGCTGCCTGATGACATAAGAACTTCTGAATCTCTTATTGCTTTTAAGCGCGCTATTCAAAATATTACTGCGTAGATTATATGTGTATATTAATGTGTACATAAGCGGATTATTATATTTTTATTTTTATTTTTTTATATGTATTAATTTTACTCGGAGACACTAGCTCTCTCGAGCTACTCTAAATCTGAGTTTAAATAAAGTTGTATGTATGTATGTATGTATGCTTGCTGTGAGAGACCATGCAAGAACAATCAGCGAGCCCTACAATGCAACGGCTGCAACTTGTGGTGCCATGCTAAATGTGCTTATATTTCCCAGGACCAATACGGCCGTTTATCAAGAACTGACAATATCTGGTACTGTAATTCCTGTACTTTTAAATGGATTTCAGACTCTTTCTTTTCTTATTCAACCAGGGATTCGCTTAACAATTCGACCTCTACGAATTCTGATACCTCTGAGCCCGGTGTCATTGTTGACTACAAGGACAGTATCGCGGCTTAGCTTACTACAAGTTTAACCTGTCGATTGCTCACCAAAACATCAATAGTCTTCGAAATAAAATGGATGAAATAAGGACTTTATTGAATCAAGAGCTATTTGACATCTTAGTTCTGACTGAAACAAAGATTGGCTCCAGCTGCAATAACTCGCTCTTCCAACATCCCTTGTACAGGGTTATCAGACGCGATAGGAAAAAGGGCGGTGGTGTATAATAGTTTATATTAAACATAGCGTTTCTGCTTACAGACGTAAACAACTCGAGCCAGTGGATATCGAAGCTGTCTGCATCGACGTAAAGGGTAGGGGAAACACTTGGTTTTCTCTTCTCCCTGCTACAAATCACCAAACAAAAACAAACCGACGGAATTCTTGCCATCTCTTTATTCTACGACTGAAAATCTGTATAATCACCGAAATGAACTGCTCATCATTGGTGACTTAAATTTCGATATGCTTAACAGTGATGACTGTTCCCCCGACAGCCGGCTTTCTGAATACTGTGATCGTTTTCAGTTAACACTGTAACTGTGCCCACCCGAACAACAGATACATCGAGCACTCTTCTTGATGTTATTTTCACAAATCACCCGGTTCTGCTATACTAAGATTTTACAACTCAGTATCAGTGATCACGATATGGTTGTTACAATTCGCGAATGGAAGCTACCTAAACCTCTAATATAAATAAATAAGATAATAAGTGATAAATCACAGACTTCTGATCAGGATATCCCTAACACTCCTGTTAAAAATTTTAGTACTAGGTGCCCGACGAACTGAGTGTAGCAGGGAATTCCACATGTGTACCATCGTGTTGAAATAGCCATATGTAAAAGTGTTCGTTCTTGCACAGTTCTTCTTTAGTGTACAAAGTCAAAATCAGTCAAATGCACCCCCTGGGGACAGATTGTTGCTCGAAAGCCCTTCAATGCCCTATAATCCCCACCCTTTCCCAGGTCCAGGGGGGGTGGGGGTTTCAATTGACTTGCATTATACCACAGGTTACTCGACTCTACCGGGTGAAATTAGAATTTAAACCTGAAGTTCACTTAAAGTATAATCAAGTCCGTAGTGCGAAGTCATTGGGAAGGCATGAGTCAAGGTGCGGATTGATTCCGTTTGGATCCGTCGTTTGGATCCGTCCGATCGAAGCCAGTTATCTTTCTAGTTTCTGGCTTGACTGAAGAGTGGAGCGTGAGAGTGCTGACCCAACGCAGTGGTTAAGGGATGCGCGCAATACATGATCTAAACTAAAAGCTTCCTTGGACTCAGTACTGTTTGGGCACTCAGATGAAAGAATTATCAGTTGGTCAAAGATCGTGTAACCAGCACGGGGACAACAATGAGCACTTCCCATACTACCCAATTGTTTTAACATATAATTTGCATCTTCAAGAAATATTTGTAATAATAACATGGGTAACAAATTACTCCTTAATTTTGGCTCTGGAAATTGATTGATTTTGGACAAAATGCGCGTGAAATTATTCCCTAATTTTGCTCGTCACCAGTTGATTACCCATCACTATGTTAAGAAACAATTTTAAAAATTGTTAAAGCCTATGGCATTATTTTCTTTGAAGAATTTTGACAACTTTTACTTTGACAACTTTTACTTTTACTTTTAGCACCCTTTCAGATCAAACGCCCATGCTCTTTACTGACTATTTTTGGAATAACGGCCTCAATTATTTTGCCATGTTAAAAAAATTATTATTTTTATTTTTCCAGCAACTAACCTGTCCTTTGGGATTTTTACGGTATTAAAACCTCTGTCGAGCGGCCACCCTGACATAACAACCAATAATTAGAGCTAACCACACCCATAAGGTAACCGTTTCTCGAAGATCGCCTTCTATTTGCAGATGCGAGGATCTTAGTTCACGCTGGGGCTTCCTAGAGACACAAAATGGTCCTTAATTTCTCTCTGTTGTGCTCAGAAAGAAATTAGCCAAAGAATGCGAAGGCTGTTAGGTAGTCAAGCCAGAATCGTAAAAAAGACAAGGTGTAAAGAAGGTTTTTGAAGCATTTTTATATAAAAAAGAAGGATCCGTTAGGCATATTCATATATGGCAAAACAGTGATAATGCTGACGCATACGGTTGACAGATCAGGGACATTATTTAGTCACAAGGGCTCAGTTATAAACTACACAGTTATGTTTTGGTCACCATTTGCGAAAATTTGATAACAAAACATGCTTGTTGTTTGTCCTATAATGCTTTAAGAACAATTATTTCGCTCTTCTCAAACCACCTAACAATGACTTCCCTCTATACATTTACTTTTTATAACATAAAAGATGGAAAAATTCCCAAAAATTGTAACAAGATTGATGCTTTAGGATTATTTTGACTTTTGTAATCCGATTGGAACCCACAGACAACGGCATAGACAGGCAAGCAGAACTGAGTGAAAAATAAAATAGACCAAAAGCACAAGTTCAAAATAATAATAATAATAATATTACAGTTATCCATGATAGGAAATTGAAACCATAAACATCCCGAATACTGTGACCACCACGACCACCGTGACCACCACGACCGCCGTGACTACCACGACCACCGTGACCAACAAGACTACTGTGACCACCTTGACCACCACGACCACTGTGACCAACAAGACCACCGTGACCACCACGAACACCGTGACCAAAACGACTACCGTGGTCACAGTGAACTTGGTGCTCACGGTGGTCACAGTGGTCGTGGTGGTCACTGTGGTCGCGGTGGTCACAGCGGTCTTGGTGGTCACAGCGGTCTTGGTGGTCACAGTGGTCTTTATGGTCACTGTGGTCATTGTGGTCACAGTGGTCGTGGTGGTAACGGTGGTCTTGGTGGTCACAGTGGTTGTTGTGGTCAAGGTGGTCACGGTGGTCACAGTGGTCGTGGTGGTCAGAGTGGTCGTCGTGATCACGATTGTCATGGTGGTCACAGTGGTCGAGGTAGTCACAGTGATTGTGGTGGTCACAGTGGTCGTGGTAGTCACAGTGGTCGTGGTGGTCACAGTGGTCGTGGTGGTCACGGTGGTCGTGCTGGTCACGGTGGTCGTGCTGGTCAGGGTGGTCGTGCTGGTCAGGGTGGTCACAGTGGTCATGGTGATCATTGTGGTCACGGTGGTCATTGTGGTCACCGGGGTCGTGGGGGTCACGGTGGTCACAGTGGTTATGGTGGTCATAGTGGTCGTGGTAGTCACAGTGATTGTGGTGGTCACAGTGGTCGTGGTGGTCACAGTGGTCGTGGTGGTCATGGTGGTCTTTGTAGTCACGGTGGTCATTGTGCTCACAGCGGTCGTGGTGGTAACGGTGGTCTTGGTGGTCACGGTGGTCACGGTGGTCGTGGTTGACACAGTGGTCTTGGTGGTCACAGTGGTCCTGGTGGTCACAGTGGTCGTGGTGGTCACTGTGGTCTTGGTGGTTACTGGGGTCACGGTGGTC
This sequence comes from Montipora capricornis, assembly GCF_036669925.1. Classification (NCBI taxonomy): domain Eukaryota; kingdom Metazoa; phylum Cnidaria; class Anthozoa; order Scleractinia; family Acroporidae; genus Montipora; species Montipora capricornis. The sequence goes on from NC_090894.1 coordinate 10,726,681, forward strand.
TTGGTGGTTGTTGTGGTCACTGTGGTTATGGTGGTCACGGTGGTGTTGGTGGTCACAGTGGTCGTGGTGGTCACTGTAGTCGTGGTGGTCACAGCGGTCTTGGTGGTCATTGTGGTCACAGTGGTCTAGGTGATAACGGTGGTCTTGGTGGTCACAGTGGTCGTGGTGGTCATGGTGGTCTTTGTGGTCAGGGTGGTCGTGCTGGTCATTGTGCTCACAGTGGTCGTGGTGGTAACGGTGGTCTTGGTGGTCACGGTGGTCGTGCTGGTCAGGGTGGTCGTGCTGGTCAGGGTGGTCACAGTGGTCTTGGTGGTCATGGTGATCATTGTGGTCACGGTGGTCATTGTGGTCACAGTGGTCGTGGTGGTAACGGTAGTCTTGGTGGTCACGGTGGTCACAGTGGTTATGGTGGTCATAGTGGTCGAGGTAGTCACAGTGGTCGTGTTGGTCACAGTGGTCGTGGTGGTCAGGGTGGTCGTGCTGGTCAGGGTGGTCACAGTGGTCTTGGTGGTCACAGTGGTCATGGTGGTCATGGTGATCTTTGTGGTCACGGTGGTCATTGTGGTCACAGTGGTCGTGGTGGTAACGGTAGTCTTGGTGGTCACGGTGGTCACAGTGGTTATGGTGGTCATAGTGGTCGTGGTAGTCACAGTGATTGTGGTGGTCACGGTGGTCTTGGTGGTCACAGTGGTCGTGGTGGTCTTGGTGGTCACCATGGTCGTGGTGGTCACAGTGGTCGTGGGGGTCACAGTGGTCTTGGTCGTCGTGGTAGTCACTGTGGTCGTGGTGGTCACGGTAGTCTTGGTGGTCACGGTGGTCGTTATGGTCACAGTGGTCGTGGTGGTCACGGTGGTCACAGTGGTCATCGTGGTCTTCGTGGTCACAGTGGTCGTGGTGGTCACTGAGATCACCGTGACCATTGAGATCACGAACAGCCAATCATGGACGACCTTGCGAATTGTGCACATTGGCTCAATGAAACGGTTTGACGCTGATATTTTTCTCCAGGATTTACACAGTGTCCCCTGGGACTCTGCGTTTGTTTACGATGATATCAACGACATCTGGGCGCACTGGTATAAGTTATTCACTGAAGTGATTGATCGTATGCACCCCTTAAGAAGAAACTGGTACGCGATAACACTGTGTCATGAATGACACCAAAAATTATTCAGGCTATAAATACAAGAAATCGTCTACACAGAAAGTTTACTAGGAACAAAACGTCTGAAAATTGGGAGGCCTATAGGAAACAACGGAACTTTGTCACATCTTTAAAACGTTCCGCCCTTAAGTCATACTGCATTAAAGTATCCACAAACTCCGAACACCCTGGGGAATTTTGGAAGAAATTTCATTTTTTACTTCCAAGCAAAGACAGAGGTAACGGCCATATTCAACTGATTGAAGAAGGGCGCCTCATTTCTGATAGTATTGATATCGCCAATCTTTTCATTCATGCAGTACCTAGGCCTATCCACATGTCCAACTTACAGCCAGAAGAGTTTAAGACTCATTCCAGTGTTATAGTCATTGAACAGAAATTTAAAGGACAAATGAGCTTTTCATTCATTCC
>NC_090894.1:10738256-10743256 GCF_036669925.1 Montipora capricornis
GTCAAGTGAAGATGACAACTTATCTTTTCGAAGAGGTTGCTCATTGGCGCTTCCTGGACACGTGGTCGGATGTTGTTCCATGGCGCGAGGAGAAACATGTGAGACTGTCTATCTCCATGGATGTTTCTAATTTTGGTTGAGGTTGCGTAGTCCACCATCCTTCAGGTGATTGGCGGATGGCTGATTACTGGAATTCAGAAGAGTTGAGACTGGGTATAGCATCCAAGGAGATGTTAGCCATTTGTCGAGCTGTGAAGTCATCTCCCACGTTTGTTCATGGTTGTCGGGTTGATGCTCAGGTGGATAACCGGGTTGCTATCGATACGTTTAATGGCCAAGGTAGTCAAAAGTCGCCTCAATTGACAGAGGTCACAAACGAACTTTATCGTTGTCTTTTGGAGCGTAACTAAGATTAGAACTCTTCTACGTTCCGTAAGAGCAAAATCAAGCAGATGCTCAGTCCAGGTGTCTATCCGCATCAGACTCTAAGCTCTCCTCTAGGGCATGGCAGACTGCTTTTGAGGGCATCTCGCGACACTCGTTTGATTTGATGGCATTGGATTCTAATGCTCAGTTAGATGATGAAGGAACTCCCCTTCCACACTTCACCCCATGGCCTACACCATACTTGCAAGGCACCAATTTATTTGCCCAAGACTTGTCTGAGGACAGTCGCCATGACCTTTCAAATCCATGTGTTTTTCCTCCATTTGCCTTGGTAGCGCCTGTCCTGAAATTTGTTAGCCAGTGTCGCCGTCCATTCATAATGGTGATTCCTGGGGGCTATTCCAAGCAGTTCTGGTGGCTGGTGTTGATGGCAATGTCTTCCTTGGTGATTTGTCTGGCCGGTGAAGGCGATCTGGATGTATTGCTATTTCCTTCTAAGGAGGGTTTTGTTCAGAGAGCTTGCTCTTATCCATTGTATTCTTGCAGGGGCTCGCGGTTTTGAAAGAGGGGACTGGTAGCTGTATCTGAATTGTGGCTGTGATGTAGTCGAACATAATGCAATGAATACATGTTTGTTAATTATCGAGAGGGGGGTGTATTGGTATTTATAGTTGTGTATGCATTATTATTGCATTTCAGCCTTTGCCTAGAGTACCAAAGCTTTTTAACTCTTCAGTAGCTTGTCCTGCCTGCCAACACCCAAATGATGAAGATTTTAACTTCTGCCAACGATGCGGGTATAAATGGCAGTTTCGGGTTACTGGGATTTTGGACTATCCGAAACTCCGTTACCCTGTTAACGAGAAGGACATTGCTAATAGAATCCATGAGTTGAGTGAGACCAGACGTAGTTCTCGGTATGCAGAGCAAAAGTCTGCATTAGAATTGGAACTATCATCATTCTTGTTGTCCTTAGAAACGCCAAAAAACCTGAGTACTGCCCTGCCAGCGGATGTTGTAGCTTTTCTGGTCTGGAAGGATCAGGGAGGGAGGATGGTCATTCGGGATCCGTACTGTAGTTTTCCAGGGAATTCCAAAGCTATTTGCGGCCGATGCCCTAAACGATTGGCTTATGGCACAGTTGATTCTCTAATCGGAAAATGCGGGCTTTATTTGTAGAGGCAGGTAGAGGTGGTCAGCAAATTTTTTTTTTCTAGCAACCTTAGTGGGCAGGATATTTTTTCCCTCCTAAATGCTCTGCAGGACATTTTTTTTCTCTCCTCCTTTCTCTGCAGGATTTTCGTTTTCCTCAAAAAAAGTCTTGTGTTTACACTTACAGACTTACAGAATGTATTTACATTTACATTGTGGTTATTGCAGTAATAGTTCTAATATGGAGCTGCAAAGCCTTAAAATTTTGTAAGCTATGCAAAATCATTCTTGTATAGCTACATGTTTTTGTAATGTCATTCTTTAGAATCATTTAATGTTACCTAATAACAATATTGTCATGTTATAAAGTGATGCTCCACAGGCAGATTGTTATTAGGCCAATCAATGTGTTATTTTAATAGGCTAACCAGAGTGGCTCGCTGGCTTGCAGATTATCCGGAATGGACCTGCAGTTTTGCTGGGATTTTGTAAAGCCCCCCAGGAATGATGAAATAGCTTTGCAACATTTTTTTTCTTGCTTGCAGCAGTGCAAGAATTATTTTCTATTTCATTTATGCTCCATGCAATTTTTTTCTTCCAGCAAGTGCTTGCAGGAAATTTTTTTTCTAAATCAACCACCCCCCCCTCCCCCCTAAGAGTTAAATGTTCGAAGAACACTAGTTCAAAATCTTTAAGCAATTCCCTTATTCATTATCCACAGCGGAACCCAGTGGTTTCGCCCTGCTGCAAGTTAGCCCCATAATGATTCAAACTCGCCTGCTTCATGAAAACTATTTCCCTTCCCTTCCCTTCCGAGAGCCATACTTGAGATCTCCCACATAAACAGTAGAATATTAACGTAATTGAAAATGGTCAAATGTTCGGAAATGCTTAAGCTTACCATTGACAAACTCTTAGCTTTTACTCTCAGAAATTTTCCGTTCTGGATAAGCGGCTAAATTCACACACGAGTCTTATAATAATTGTAATTATTACAAAAAAGGTAAGTAAAACCAATTATTTAGGTGGCACGCGAGTTTATATTTTGTGGGGCGAACTAAGTTATATGTGAGGCGAACTTCAACGGGGCTAACTTGCTACGGGCGAAACAACCCTAATAAATGTACTATGGTTTTCACGGTTTTCATGTGAAAATTTGAGAATATCATCCTACAGATTGCTAGTAGAACATGTCTCTCCACACATCCTACTAAACAGGCCTTGCAGCACTTCACTTGCAGTATGCAACAACTAGTGTTATTTTATTATTGTTATTTTTTACAACAAGAAAAGATTCAACAGGGTTTAGCGAAATAACGAACAGTTATATCCATTTCTTAAATTAAACTGATTGAAAGAATAAGATGTTCGTTTGTTAGGTCGAAGCACCATTAACAGTTAAAAGGAGACCTCAAGGATCTTCAGATTTAGAAAGACCTACCAAATTCACTCGCACTGTGAATGTTGAACAAGACCAAGAATTCAATGTGAGTACATGGCAAGGAAACTTAATAAAAATAATTGTTTTGCAACTTGGGGCATATTTAGCTGTTTTATAAGGCCAACCCAACATTAAATGCAGTTAGATGTAATTTAATGGAGTTAACAACAAAGAGTGGCTGTGTTCCCTCAAGGGTCTGTGGAATTGTTATGCACACGTGTCAGTGCAGTGCATTCACCTAGGTCGACATTTCCTCATTGCCCAACGGTGTTTTGTGGGGCACTTGCGCCATTGCATGCGGTAGGGGTCTGCGCTCCCTTGCATTTTGCATTGTTTGTTCATGCACCTGCGCCAGCGATGCGTGGAGCTAGCATTGGTAAGCCTGCTCAGTCAGCGGTCTTTTGTCGTCCACATGCACGTGGCTCCGTCGTGTTTGTTGTCGTGCCATTCTACATTCGAACATAGTTTCTGGATTGTTTCCCCCCCCCCCCCACCCTTCCCTTTTTTCCACTGTATATACTATGTCAGTGTGACGGGTGCCCTTCTTCCCTTCTGCGTGGGGGCTCATGGCTGGGTTGCCACGATTTGCCAGCCATGGGAGCAGTCTCATCTAGGAGATGGCTGCCAATAGTGGAAGCTCCCGGATGTCTCAGGGGGACTCAACCTCCATTTAGCAATGCTGTTGTTAAATGTTGTTAGTGCTTATCTACTTGTTGGGACAGGATTTTTGTTTTGTGTACAAAGTGATCACTCATCTTCCAATAACAATTATTATTATAACTATGGTTCTGTAATTCAACCAAGGGTAGTTCCCTTGAATGGGTTTCCTGGTGTTGTTGCCTGTTTTGTTGGCACAGTGCAGAGCTGTACTCAAACAAAATAATCAGGGAACCCAAAGGGCACCCAGACTCTGCCAGGAATATTCACTTATTTGCCTGTGACACCCAAGGAACTGAAAGAGCACAACCTTGCAATTTGCTTTTTGGCAGTATACGTAGCTGAACATTGCCTTTATCAAATTGATCAACAGTCTTTATTCATAGATCATTAAATTGAATAAATTCTCAAGCACTTCTGTGTTTTCTCTTAGGGTCATGAAGCTGTTTTTCAAGAAAGGTCTGTTATGGTTTACATCTAATCCCTTAACACAGGCTCAAAAATGTAAATTATGATACTATTTACCTGACAACCAAAAATGTGTTTTTGTTGAACCAAAAAAACTATTATGGCTACATGTACATGTGTGAAAACATGGGCAGTGCCAGTTACCACAAATGCAATCATTCAGATAATTATAGAGTCCTGAGAAGTTCCCTTCTTGGGTTACTTTTATTGTGACAACCTTTGTGAAGTCATCCTCAGAGTCAAGACTTTGAGGACAAGACACTCTTCTCCAAGGATGATTTAAACTCAGTGGTTGTCAAAATGTTAGTTACTGGCAACAGTTACTCTCAGAGCTTCATTAACTCAGATGATCAAATACCATCAGGGGACATAATTAACATGGTCTTTTGGTTAATTTGATTAAGTAAACTGAAGCATTATTTTCGTTATTATGATCATGCCAGCTCGATGCACTTATGAATCCACATTACACTTGTTTAACATAATTTTATCAATCAACAAGAAGATCTATAGACAGACAGATGAAAAACTTTTTGTTATATAGAAAAGGGGGTCCATTTCCTTGATAAGAGAAAAAGAAAACAGGAGAATGTATACATGTTTTTTTTTATTGAAACTGTGCAATATTTTGTCAAATTATAAGAAATCCCACATGTTCATTGGCTACTGACTGACAGCATATGCATGCATAGAAATTGCACTGCCTAAAATACTGACTTAAGGTCATGCAAAGGGCATACCACTACCTTAGGTAAATTACATTTTTTTTGTCTGTCCTCTTAAAGATGATGAAAATAGGCCAATCAGCTCACAAGAAATTTCTCAGTTATTATAAATTTAAAGTAGATGTGCAATTAATCTCGTACCCAGATCTCCCACGGCCGTACGGAAGGGA
>NC_090894.1:10753256-10755756 GCF_036669925.1 Montipora capricornis
TGCAATCAACATGACTCAAATTCTTACAAAGTAGTTTTGTGCTTACCTCTGAAACATTTTTATTTTCAATCACCTTACTCTGTATCACTCAATTTAACATAACAAATAGCATTTAATTAATTAATTAATTAATTAATTATCTATTATAATTCTTAAAATAAAATTATTTTAATCATGATAAATACTGTATATACAGCTATGTACTGCTTCCTGTTTGGCTCTTGGGGAACAATGAAAACTGGCAATTTACAAGCACAGTCAAGGATCAACTTGAACCCATGCTTGGAACAAATGCATCTTGTGGGTGAAAATCAACCCAGGATTACTGGATTCCAAGTGAATTAAAATTGCACAACCACTCCCCATAGCCTACATGTACATTTAGCTAACAGTTGATAGATGAAGGCTGACAGACAGCCAACAGTCATTGTTAGGGAGCTACAGATAATAATATTGCCATACACCTTTACTACTATGCCGTGCTCTCTCTTACGTTACAATCAAAATTTTGTGCAATGCAACAGCAAACAAGGCTTTAATTTGTTTTTTCAAGTAGTAGGGAGATTATTATAATTGACCTGTGCCTGTTCAAGACTCAATAATGAATTAATATTATTACTTGAATTTTTAATGATTCATATCTTCAGGTTGTTTGCTGAGAATGTTCTAGATTGTGTAATAACTCTCAGTGAGCAGGCTGCTGGCAAGAAAAAAAAAGAAAAAAAAAAGAAGAGGAAAGAGGGATTAAATGGGATCATGGATGAGGACATCGAAGATGACATAGTCAAGAAAACATGTGCCCTCCTAAATTCTGGTGGTGGAGTACTAAGAATGACAATTTCTGATTATGAAACCCTTCAGAGTGACAATTTCTGGAAACTGCTTGATGACTTTTGGAGGACTCTTGAGCAAAAGCTCACTTCGTTGGTGGAGCTAGTAACCTACAATGATGTGTTTGATCGTCTTTCAAGCGGGTCAGAGGAAGTACTTTTGTTTGTAAATGCACCCCAGCACTTGTGTACAATACACTACCATTTGTACTTTGCAGGGGATGCTGGAGTTCATGAAGCATCATTTCAAAAAGTTGTTGACCTACTTCAAAAGTCAGGCAATCATCATCGCAAGGCTTCAAATTTTGACATCTCTTTAAAAGAGCTTCCGAGGTTACCTGAAATATTTTCATTTGAAGAAAATTGTGGATTCCATGAATCACAACAAATTCAGCTGAAGCATTTTTTTGGGCAAGAGCAAATATTAAGGAACCATGGCCAGCGAGATAAAGTGCAAAAGCATATTTCAGCTTTTGCTAACACAAATGGTGGGCATGTTTTAGTGGGAATTGATAATTCTGGAATTGTCCATGGAGTGAATCTAAAGAACAACAACCAGGGCGAGATAGTGAAAAGGGTTGAATCCATGATCGAAGACATGAAGTTTCCTATCACTCCAAGACGAGAAGTCCATTGGGACTTAGAGTTCATTCAGGTCTCTGGTTGTGAAACAACACAGGACCTTGCTGTGGTAGTACTCAAGGTAGCAGGGATGAAAACATTTGGTGGAGTGTACCAAAAAAGTCCTAAAAGCTATGAGTTACAACATGGCAAAGAACAAGCAATAGGATTTCATCGATGGAAAGAAAGAATCGAGGGATCAAAGTTGCAGACTTGTACTAAAGGTTTGCCCTGTTTGTTTAGAATACTACATAATGATAAAAATGGTATTATTAATTTTTCTAAATACAGTTGTTGAAATACTGTCACTTAAAACCCTAACTGATTCCACCTGGATATGGCTGCTAGGATCTTCTTTTAAAGCATTTGAATAATGCTATGGTTGATGTTCATTATTATTTCCATCAGTCTCTTGTGCAACAAGGTAATGGCTCAGTTATTGTGAAACAGATAAGATTGACTTCAGCTTAAAACAAACTGAGCATTTAAGTGTCAGTGGTGATTAATGTGAGGCTCCTACTCACAGAAAGATTTGAGCTGCCAGGCTAATTTTAAATGGTTTAATTCCTTTGAAGTACCTAACATGGACCTAAATTCTTATCCTTGTAGAAAGTAAGGTGATGTCTCCTAGTGATCTGTATTAGGTTTGACTGAACAAAGAAGGTTCCTGTACCTGTTTTTCAAATTTTAAGTTGTATTCTTCCTTTAGTTTACTTGTCATTTGTGAATTTTTTTACTTGCAGCCACAGAGCCTATGTTTTCCATGTTTGAGAAACTTCAAATTTCTTCAGATGTCACTGTTCTGAGTGTGAAAAGCCAAGCTCAAAAGATCAGAGATTCCTTTTTTGCTGGTAAGCTATAGGTACTTTGGACAAATAGTTTGTAACCCTTAATCACAAGCAACAAAACCACTCAACAATAAATTTTGTTGTACTCTTTCAACCCTCCAAGCTGCTGCCACTTTCAGCAACATGGAGACTTAAATTTTCCTACTTGCAGCTTGATTCAAAAAATAGTCGCCAAATAGGCTACCACAGAAAATTGATTCT
>NC_090894.1:10765756-10768256 GCF_036669925.1 Montipora capricornis
TTTCTCAAGTATGGCGTGGAAAATTTGACGGGTTGTGGGTTTTTCTTGCACTAGCGAGTTCGACGATCACCAGAGCAGTAGCAGCAATGTTTTTTTTTTTAGAGAAAGATGGATGAAGATCTTGCTACGTTGTTGATCTCAGATAATTAATTAATTAATTAATTAATTAATTCGGGCGACCAACTTGGAGAGCTGGGCACCCCAGCTGAAATGCTTGGGAGCCCAAAGGGCTCCCCGAAATTTTCCTTAGAGCACAGCCTTGATGTACTGTGTTATACTTTTGTGCAGCATTTTTGTTGCTAAGAAAATTTGATTGGCGCAGTTGATATACATTATGCTTGATGGAATAATGAAGTTAACACATAATATTATTTTCCAATTCATCTTTATTGAAATACATAATAATGACTCGAACAGTGCATTTTTTGGTTATTTCTACGGTAGCACATTTACCTTAATGATTTGCCTTCCTTTTATTCTTGCAATTTTAGTGCAAGAGGGGTTTCCAGTCACCCCAAATGGGTTTTATGAAAACCAGTCAAAGGGTGTACAAGATGTAATCGTTAAAATCCAAAAGTTAAGTTCCTCACGAACTAAATCACGTGGGCTAATTGTTGCCTCAAAGTCATTGCTGGCCAACCTGGGAGGATCACCAAGCGATGATGTGGTTTCTGATCTGTTGGTGATCAGTACAGGACTGGGTGGTCTTCACCTGTATACTGTGTACAAGGAAGGCAAGGAAGAGGAGTGCCTTCGTTACAGTAAGGAAGTCTCCCACTTATTAAAGACAAGTCTTGTCAGAGGTGGGGGCTGTTCTGTTAGATTCTACATTTCATATCACACTTCTTCAATAATTTCCAAAGAGGTGGAGTCCCCACTACCTGATGAGCGATATCCTGAAAGTTATGACCTAAAAGGGCGAAGAGACGCTCTCAATCTGGTGCTCAAGGCGTTGGTAATAGTTCTAGCGAAAGTTCCCTCACTACTCAGCAGTAAGCTTGGTGTCACTTTCATGTGCCTACTTACCAGAGAGCAATTTGAACTTGTACATCAGCAAGTTTATGTCAATCGGGAACTGTGGGTGAAGGGAGCAGCTGGCACTGGCAAGACCCTTGTTGCTGTAGAGGTAGCTAAGAAGATTCGCCAGAAGGAACACCTTGAGAAGCATGAAATCCTTTTTGTGGCCGAGAATGAGGGCATTGTACAGCAAATACGGTAAATTGTCCATGTTAATTTGCCTTTCATTTATAAATAGTTGCAAGCCTGAATTATTGTGATGACTCCATTCCAAGCAGTTTCAATTCCTGTAGATAGTTTTTGTTGTCCGTAGCAGCTAGTGCATTTGTAACCTCGTTCTTTTCCCTTCTCCTGAAGCGGGACGTTGCTTTTTTGTACCTTTTGAGTTAGCTAATGCTGAAAGAACAACATGAAATGAAATTTTGACTAGTTAGAAAAAATTACTACGAATTACTTGTGAGAAGGTCGTCTTCCCTTAATGATATTTCAAAATATCACCTGTATGTATGTACTTCCTCGTTTCGATGTTACAGGAATGTTATGTGTTATGTGTTGACTTTGAGAAACATTACATCAACAATGAGTTTTCCTTATAAGTGAAAAAAGATATTTTTAGTCTTAAGACTAAGATACAAGAAAGGTATTATTTTTTTCTTATTGCAAAAACAACATACAAGTTCACTCGTCTAACATTTTTGAGGGTGCGTTGCAATGGTAAGTGTTTGGCATGTTTAACCCAACAATCAATTATTCTCTTTTTGTTTCATGCATAGTGAATATGACGTATGTAAAGCAGTTTGCCGACAAACGTTTGTAAAGCGTCCATTTCCAGAAGTTAGGCACGTCATTTTGGATGAGGCGCACAATTATGAACAACCCAAGAAGGGAACATCCTGGCTGGATAAAGCTAGACAGATTGTGCGCCAACATGACGGTAGACGCCCAGGCTACTTGTGGGTTTTCACCGACTCGCACCAGCTTAATCACAGCTTCAACACAGGAATGCCTACCGAAGATCTACAGCAGCCGGAGTTCCGATTGAAAACTGTGATACGAAACTCAGGAGAAGTGTTTAAATACGCCACAAGGAATCTCACGTGGCAAAGATCCAGTATTCAAGATCGTCCAAAGATAGGACACGACTTTAGGGGAGAAAAAGTCTCTGTCCATCATTACTCTTCTAAATCCCAATTGCAGTTCCTTCGCGAAAAAATCGAAGAGCTTATTGAACAAGGGTTTGAATTCAGAGATATTGCGGTCTTATTTTCTAAGGGAGACTGTATTCCAGATCGTTCTTTCGGTTACTCGTATTGTTCTGCAACGGGAAACAGTTCTGATAAACTAGTTGTCAGTACTGTTCGTAAGTATAGTGGTCTAGAAAGACCAGTGATAGTTCTCGTTGATTTGGAATGTTCCCTTCCTGAAGGATGCAATATGCGTCCTTTCCAGTATTGTGCCCAGACCCGAGCCATGGTCAAATTGA
>NC_090894.1:10785756-10840756 GCF_036669925.1 Montipora capricornis
ATCAATCACATCTCCAGAGCAGCAGATAATTTAGTTGCTTTTATAATCTTATGACTCTATAACATGAAACAAAAAAGGGGAATGCAAAAAAGAACAATGTTCACAACTTCAATAACAAAAAATTTTATTTAAAACATGTACAACTGTATTGATGTGACCCCTACAACAGTTTAACAAACACAACACCTGTTTACTCTGACACCTTTTATTCCTTAAGTGTTTCAATCACTGGCTAAAGGGATGCCACAGCAATGGAGAGATTGCAACCATTTTAAAGATCAAATGTATGGTGGGCAACTCAGGATACAGCTGTGCAAACCAACTTAGCAATAACTTGGGTCTAGTTCTCAAATTGTTTGGGGTCACTTGGAATCCAACCTTTGAGTTTGTGTTTGAATCTACACGGATAAAAAATTTGAACAAACTGCAACAAATGAACACAAAATGTCTTGTTTCTAAGGTGTCTTCAGATCTTAGTCAAGCGAGTCTCCTCCATCTGATGATTGCTGTACAATAGAAAAATACAGATAAGAAAAAAATTCATTTATTTTTTCAAAACATTAATTTGTTTTGTTTGTGGGAAAATTGTCAATATTTGTGTCATTCAGGTGCTTGTCCTCTACCAGAAATTGTACAAAATTTACAGTGTAATAAGTAAAGGGGTTCCGCAATTTGCGTCGTCGTCGTTGTCCGCAATTTGCCATGCCTTGGCAACGCCTCTCCTCTGTAACAGATTGCAGTCCAATCTCGTCCCCAGTCTCCACGATGATTTTCATCAACGATGAGAAGACCCTGGGGATGAGGTTGACCACAGTCTCGTTCCTTATCGGAGGGGAGTGGTGTGCATGTCTTAATGTAACATTCCTGGCAAGCCTGGAAAAAAATTCAAATTCTCACCTTGCCCATCAGGCAAGTGAACTTCACGACCCATTTGCCCAAGGGTTCCTTCATTTGCCATGTTTCATTACTGTATACCGTAAAATTCCAAAAATAAGCCCTGGGGCTTATATTTTTCAAAGACCCTTTTTGAGGGGCTTATTTTTGGAAGGGCTTATATTCGGAGGGGCTTATCTACGGAGGGAAATTTGCGTTTCCAAATCGATTGGGCTAGCCTTATAGTTGGAAGTAAATTTACCATTTTTGCTTTGTTTTACTTTGTATTTGAGGGCAATTTTCCAAGTACAAGCTCCCGCAGGGCTTATATTTGGAGGGGCGATTTAACGGAGGGTTTTTTGCATTGCCACTTTGGGGGGCGTATATTTGGAGGGGCTTATACATGGAGGGGCGTATTTTCGGAATTTTACGGTATCTTTTGTCACTAGACAATAGGCCACGTTCGATATATCAATATTAGGGACTTTGAGATATACCGACTACAGACTACCGTCGGAGGCGTGTTCCCCAAGTCTGGAGCACTGAGTCAAGTACAGGGTCGATGATGGTCCGAAAATACGACGTTAAGTTACCAGACTAATAACTATGTGCTACAGTCAAAGCAGCAAAATCGAGACTGCCAAGACTCTTCCAAATTATTCTGCATAAAATGTTGCTCAAAATGAAAATTATACCACTTTAAATACTTATTGGTTCAAAATGAAATGAAAACTATAATTCTCTTCATTCTGATAGAATAAATTGTTTTTTTTCCTACATTTCTTTCCTACCATTGCTGCCTTTGCTGAGTGCGCAAACTTTTACAACAGCTCAACATCGTGAGCTTGGGGTGGTGGCTTAGGGGAGAACCCAGTGTCTCGTGCCAGTCCCAAACACCTCCCGTCCATATACCGTGGTCGGTGTATCTTAAAGTCCCTAATCACACATGGCTACAAGGCTTTACGGTTAAATTTGAATATTGCTTTGTTCGGAAATCTCCCTTGAGACTTGAGAGACAAAGAAATAGAACTGAGCTGTAAAATTTGACCATAAAACCTCACAGCCGTGCCTGAATATTGATATATCAAACATGGCCTATTTAGATGAGGGATGAAAACCCACAGGAATCAGACTGACATCAACAAAAATCAGGTCACATAAGATTACATAGGTGGAAGGTGCCAATACCAGCCTGGCTTCCCCTTGCCTTGGTTACTCATGAAAAGTGCTTCTAAAGGGGTACTTCTCTACTTTTAAAGGGACAGTTTCACGGTTTAACACATGACCAAGCTTTGGCGCTGGCAGTTTTGAATTTTTAGGGCTTCTTCCCGAACCAGATGATGTTCATTAAGGACGGTGCCTACTAATTAAAGATATTTTTGCCCCGGTGTGTAGATCTTAACAGGTGTTATTGAAATCCAAAAAGAAAATTGGGGGTAACCATGCATTTTTCAAAGATAATTCATGAATAATATTTGTAAAAAGCTTTGAAATACAAAGCAATGTATGGCGTACTTTTTCAATTTGAAGCTTAATTATCTCTCAAAAATGCATGGTCACCCCCAATTTTCTTTTTGGACACCACGAGTAACTACTTTCTCCAGATAGTTTTAATCCACGCAAAAATATCCCTGTATTAGTAAGCATCAGTGATAGGAAATCCAAATATCTGGAGATGCGCAGAATTTATGCAAAATAACAATAGTAGGCACTGTCCATAATCACAGAGAGTATTAAAGCAAATACACTGAACGACTGAGACCCAAACTTGGTGGCAGATACTGCAGGTTTACACAGAAAATATCAAATTTATTGTATGGGTCGCACATGTTATTCTCCACACGAGTTGTCAGTTCTCCATTTCCATCCAGTAGGTTCATAACACAAAGGAAATGATTGCAAAAGTAATTCCAATGAGTAATTATACTTCTATGGCATCGTTTCAGTTTTCCTGCATCAACGCTTTTGATTGTTTCAATAACAATGGAATAAATGGGCTGATTTGACAGAGTGCCCATGCTCAGAGCCGTGAAACTCTCAATTTAACATCACACAACTTATAAATCATTATAGGGATAATTCAGCTTAAATAATTATTCCTTCCAATTCAATTTTTAAAAAGAATTTTCTTGCAAGCACTTTGCTTGGTACCAAAGTAGGCATTCACTGCACACATAATATCTAGAGAGTGTTCCAAGATTAACTCTAGTTACTAAACACATACGTTGACAGACAATGTTTTTTTACTTACAACTTGTTGGCTAGGTGACATATCATTTAGTCTTTCAATAAGTAACTGGAAGACATGATCTGGAAGTGTTCCATGAAAGAGCTGTAGTAACTGTTGAGGATGGTTACACACAGCAACAGCTTTTGTTAAATGGCTGACAGCTTGCTCAAATTCACCTAGGAGGAAACACAAGATAGTGTGAATAATATTATTTGAATGAGACCATCTACTAAGGGCTGATAACATGAAAGAACATGTTTTCTGCAATACACAGAAAGTTGCACATTACATAGTACTGTCTTACCCCCAACAGTAGCACACTGGATTTTTGCAAAAGAGTAGTAACAAATTAGCTGGAAGTTGAATTTGTGCATTTTAAGATCAGTCTACCTATTTATAAGTGTATGAAAGTGAGTGTATTTACTCATGGTGAGCATTTTATAGCATATGATTGATTCTAGGTTGACCTATTTCATCATTTTGTGAAGTTTTGAATAGCAATACCTCACAGGATGAACTGAAAATTCCTCAAGGATGGGTCTAGGTTTCTACTTGTTGCCTTTTTCTCATCCATTATTCATTATTCATTTACGCATGCTGGCTATTAAGTGATAGATATGCGCCAAGTTTGTTATAATCATTTTATATCCAGCAAGCCCAAGTAGACTAATTGTTTTTTTGAAAACTCCAGGATCAACAACTCTTCTTTGGTGTTCCCGGGGGTAGTATTGTTGACTGAGGCATTGATTTTGGCCTCTGTTAATTCCGCTCCAAAGCTGCTTTTGTCAGCCATTTTTTCTCAGAGCTGCAAAAATGTTTTCAGCTCGCTTTATTGTTGACACGTCCCTTGACCATAATTTTATTATGTACAGCAGGCATATGAACTGATAGCCTGTGTCTGGCAAGCCAATGAAAATGCTGGAAATCTGATATCCACAGTTCAGCTTTTTAATAAAGTGAAATATCTTGAGCTACATTGATACTGGGTCTAAGCTGTGCAAGATACATCTAAACGTGTATGTTTTATGTGGAGCTGAAATCTACCTTTGCTTGAAGACTTCACCTACATACATACATACATGTATACTTAATTGACCACTCCCCATAGGGGCTTCTCAGGGCCAATGAAACACAATCATGACAGATTGAACAGAACATTCAACAACAACAACAACTGTTAAGAACCCCACCTGGCCTGAGGCAAACCAGTTGGCTATTTATTTAAGTGCAGCTGAGAAGATGAACGAGAGACTACCAAGAACAAAATTCAATTCAACGAGCAGTCAGAACATGTCTTTAACCCGGGACCCCTGGATCTCAAAGCAAGCACGCTAGCCACTGAGCCGCACTGCCTCAACACAAAACAAACTGCATCACAGTAGATGGGGGATGAGTCCCTGATTTTGCCACTACTTCGAGCAGCACCAATTTTAAAAAAGGTACACCAATCTTCAAATTTAATAACATAATGTTACAGTAACATCAATTTGCCTTATTGGGTGGCCCTTGTGTCGGCATTTTTCTCCCACCAGGTTAATCCATTGACTGCTGGGGGTTCCCCATTGATAAGTAAAATTGTCTGGCATTAGACAGAGTAAAATACTAAGTCTGGCCAGTTTAGGCCGGTTCAGGCGTCAATGGGTTAATTAATTAAACACCCAGTAAAAGCTATCAAGAGATACTAACCTAGAGCAAGAAGTTCCTCTCCTTTCTGAACTTCTTCCATGAAAAACTGTTGAACAGCAGCTGCATCTCTTTTATCAGGGATGCCTGTCTGTATTTCAACAAAAACAGATTGAAATACACGGGAATGCAATAATATTAACCACATATTTTGACTTTTGTCCAGAGATGGTGCTAAACACTAACTACCTCCTTACAACCTTGAAAAACAAATAAATAATTCATGAACCTAACAACCTATCAAGACAAAACGTCACATGCTGGACCCTTAAACCCAATAAAACACTCCTCATTAGAATGCTTTACATAAAGAACAGCAATGAGGCCCAGCTTGTTTTTCTTGTATGCTAATATCTTCCTCTCACAATTTGTACCTTTGTCTGGACTCCAGGCCTTGGTTGTTCAAAAGGTGGATAACGCTATCGACTGGATAAATCACTATCCAGAGGATAAGTCATAGCATTAAACCAGATGTGCTATCCAATGTATAGTGATTTATCCAGTGGATAGCACTATCCACCTTTTACGCAGAGGCCGGAGGGACACACTTTTTGTGGAATGTTTTTGAAGCCATTCAAAAAATTTGAATGCCACGTTTCATCTGGTCAAAAAACACTTGGCTTTTGCCTCATGGTTTTAAACCACAAACACTTCTGCTTGTTTATTAAACAGTACAGTGAGTTAGCATTGGGCTTAGGGTTGTTTTCAGGCTTGGGTTTCACAGAAAAAGTTAAGTTAGAGAAACCCATCAGTCACAAGTAAAAGACACTGCAATTATTGATACAAACCCTTAATTCCTCCATAGAAGCCTCCTGCTGAGCTTGCTTAGCTTTTCGTCGTTCTGAAAGAAAAGACGTTCACCAGAAATAAGGAAAAACTAAATTAAAAATTAATATTAGCAAAGGTAACTGGCTAATCTGAGTTATAAAGAAAGCAATAAGACTCAACCAGAACCAGTGACTTTACTACAATCCGCGACAAACTGTCGTGATACACTTGTTACTACTAATTCCCTCTTCATCAACAAAAACCCCCTCCATCCCTGATTGAATGCGATTTAAGCGACCTCTGAATTTCCTGGGTTGTCACTTGTACATAAATAAAGAAAAGGCTGGAAAGTAATTTCTAGCTTACATCACATCTTGCCGATAAAATCACACTTCTCCGGCATCAGTCATGCTCAAACTCTGGCAATGGCCACACAGATAAATTTACTTCTCTTTGACCAAGTTTCAAGGTCCAGAGAGTATCCATTGCTGAGAAACAGCGATGAATATTCAAATATTCAAAATCCTTTGAGGCTCGCTTACAACGAATTTGGACATGGCTGGTCAACCATTCAACTGAGCCTCGATACGGGGAGAGCAAGTAAGTGAACTGTTCGCCAGCCGAGAAGTGTGATTTTATCTGCAAGATGTCAGTTATACTAGAAATTACTTTCCAGCCTTTCCTTTATTTTTGTACCAGTGACAACCTGGAAAGTTTGCGTGTAAATATCTTTTTCATTTTGTTATTGAGATTCCCATACAAATCCTTATAATTTTTTTATCCTCTGAGTCTGGGCTGCCTGTGGTCTTTCATTTCTACAGTACATGAGGGGAGGTGGGGCGAGGGTCCAAGCTCCTGCCAATTGGAAGCAATGAAAGATAATTAGCCTCTTTGATTTTAGGGAAGATATCATTGCCATCACCTATTGTCATTAATGTGCCAACCACAGCCTCATTGGCTGTCGAAACAAAGGGTCTTTTGTTCCTATGGTTGGCACATTTGAATAACAAAAGCAATGTTTGTAAACAGATATCTTCTCTGTTCAGTGATATGGAAAAGAAGTGGCCCAGTATTCAGTTGAAATCTGACCATTTAAAAATAAGGGGAATAGTTTTTAAAACAAAACTGCCAAAACTACAAAAGAATTTCGTGTTTCTAGAAACAAAAAACTATTATTAACAATATGCATAGCGATGGCAAAGTTCCAGTGTCTCAAGGAACCTGCAGAGCCATTTCATTTTTTCACACGCAGATCACTGCCAGTGGCAACCTAAAGGTCGCTCAAGGTGGCTACCTTAAGCTTATTGCGTGATACTTCTCACACTCAAAAATATAATCTAGACAGCAAACTTACTTTCAAGTAGCTTTTGCTTGAACAAAGGGTCGCTTCTTCGTTTTCTGTCGAAGTATACGCAGTACCCGAGGAAAAAAGTGCCGCATATGCCAGCTACAATACCTGCTATTAGTCTTGCGCTCATTGTTCTCGTCGCTTAATTAAGCATACAGCTGTAAATAGGATCAGAAATTGTGCAAAAGATGAGGATGGAACACGTTTTTCAGTGCGCGTGGCCCCTAAGCTGATATTCCCAGTTTTCTCCACGCGCGCAGTGATGGAAGGAATTTGGGGTCTGGCACCCGGTAAATATTTTCTGGATGTTCTCTGGAGAAGAGTGGGGAAGTACTTCATGCAAGTACTTCACATGAAGTACCTCCCGTTCTCTGACTTCTCTGTGTCTTCAGTGGCGGATCCAGGGAAGGGGCCCGAGGGGCTCGGGGCCCCCCTTATTTTTGGACCAAAACTGTGAAAGGGCAAAAACAAAATATTTGAGAGCGGGCCCCCACCTTACCTCCAGGTCTGGATCCGCCACTGGTCTTTGGGGAAGTGTATGTGCTTTTGAGGTATCATTCGTGTAGAAACCCGCCAAGTTAATAAGGTCGAAGGAAAAAAACGGGAGGAGGGAACCCTCCTCCCGTTTTTTTCCTTCGGGGGGTAGGGTACGGCTACACGTAGGCTACAAGGTCGATCACATGCTGGCAGAGATAAACTACAACACTGGGTGCTCCATGGCCGCCTGGGTACCTAAGATTATTTTAAAACCTTGGAGACTTAAATCTATTTCAATGTTTACCTTTTGTAGACAATGAAAATTCTATAAATAATCATTCAATCAAACGCAACTGTACCACGGGAAAAAAAAAGGTGATTACGTAAGACTCTCTTAGCGAAAGGAACACTGGGTATTGGGGATGCCATTGGGGATTTCAATGGCCACGTGACAAGTTTACCCAGCTTGCGTTGCGTATTTTTCGGTGTCCTCCTTCGCTCGCGAGGAAAGGCTCACCACAGAAATTACATCATTGGGAAGAAATTTGTTCTTTCGCAAGGTCTTATTTTGCGTTGTCATTACGCCAGTGTGAATCTGTTGAACATCGTTACGTAGACGAAGCCAATTTTTAATATTTGGCGTGTTTTTCACTCGATGCACACGAAAGAAGCTAAGAGGTGATTCCCCCAGTATTGCAGGTACGAAGTTGATGTTGATGACACTCTTCTTCATGGCCAGTTTTCACTCCTTGGTTTTCCAGTTTTACGACTTTTTTCGATTTTTAAATAAGAATACTAGTTATTAATATGATGCTTAGATTTTTTTACATTATAATTTTTTTAAAGTACATTTTACCAGAATTTTCGCGTTGGCCGGTTCAGAAATACTTTAGGCGTCGCTACCTTCGGAAGCGCTTCACGTACTTTCCCTTTTCAGCATGGAAAGAGTTTTAAATATTCTTGAGCAAAAGCAGTATTTATAGGTCTTAATAAAGGTTCAGTTTCTAAAACTAACTCTCAAATGTGTTTTCGAGATGAAGGAAGCTATTTTGGAATGTCCTTTCGCGCGCGAGAATACCACTTAATTCTGGCAGTGTATGATACTAAATATGGCGGGCGTTTCTCTTACGTGATTCCTCTTTGCTTTTTCCTCGTAAGCATATACTTTGCGAGAGGAGAATACGGGTCGTACCCAAGTTTTATTTAAATTGATTCTTTTTGGGATTTTAGGTTGCAGAACAGCTGTTCCTCTTTGCTGTGTTGCTTTAAGGGTAAATTTCATTAAAGAAGACCACATTTCTTGCATAAAATACTTCTTGTGTTGAGGTTGACTGCATACGCCCAATTTTGGCTTTCGTTGGCTCGTAAACTGCAACATGTTTTTTTCGGTTTGAAAACGTAATGTTTTTTTTTCCATAATTAACTTGCATATTAAAACGTGGCGGTTGTAGCTACAGTAGCATAAAGCCGGGGAATTTAGAGTGGCGTGTGTTGTCAGCAGTGGATGATTGATTACCAATTGGTTTATTTGATATAAAGGGTTACTTTATTCAAAGGAGGATCTGTGCACTTACATGTATCTGGACAATTTAAGCAATTGTCTCTTGAGACACCTGAAAAATTCAGGTGCGTTCAACGGGATTCGAACAGCATGACCTCTGCGTTCACCGCTTTTGTCTTTAACCCGCGCTTCAAATATACATCTCTTTCATTCATCAGTCCTTTCACGGGAACGGATGAGCCCAACAAAATTAATTGACCTGCTCCCAAGTAGCTCCGATTAATTCATTTTATTGTTTTATATCATAACATTTTAGTAACGCTTTATACTAAAGAATATGATTTTATTATTATTGTAAATAGTTTCTGAAAAACCTTTGATAGGATGAAATCTATGCATCTTATTTGATGGTTTAACATATAATACGTGTGAATATTTTGCAAGTTGCATACTATTTTTCCGAGCCTCGTTCAAGGAAAAATACGTTGTGGGGCTCGGAAAAATACAAGCAATGAGCAAGATGTCCGCGAGTATCATATGTTAAACCATCAAATAAGAGATTTATTATTCCACTACAAAATAGGTGTTATTTTGCTTCAATTTTATTTGGTAAGGGTGTTTAAAAAAAAATGCATCATCTGTTCTTCAGGGTGCATGCGAACGATGTAACCAGCACAAAAAGCCAGCCAAAGATCTTTGTTTGATGGGATAAACAAAATGAAGAGTGACAAACGATGACAAGCTAAATTCTCAGGCTTTGCATCTTGTTGAAAACAACTTCTTTCATTGAAAAACTCCAGTCCGTCCGTATTTGCTCTGTCCTAAACCGGTTAAAACTGGGACACTACAGTGTATTACCGTCTCATACTTTGCGCATCCTATCCTAAGGCCCTATTTCCCTCAGAGGGAAAAGGAAAAGATGATGGTGATGATCCTAACTCCCCTATAAAATGGACAGGGGTGCTCGTCGGAAATTTTGAAAAGAACCCCAATGAGGTACCGAGATGCTGTCCTGTGGGCATGGCGTGAAATTTTTTGACCCCTAGGAGGCACCAAATTATGGGTTTTAATTAGACAAAATTAAAAAGTAGTTAGCTGTCAATTGTCTCCTGTCATAATTTTTCAGCTCAATACCCTAAAAGGTACTGCTAAATCTCCCGCTGTGGACCTTTTGAGGCTGAAATTAAGGGTACCAAAACCGCTTTTTAAACTCCTAAAAGGTACGGCGAGCACCCCCATCCGATTAGTGTGTGCTTTTGTGTCTTCTATATCATTTTGCTTATGTATCAAGTTTGATTGTGGTATTACATGTTGGAAGTATGGTGTAATTGGTACGAGTGTAGTGAATTTCGATAAATGGATTTGAATGTTATTGCATATATGGTTTTCTTCTGGTTATGTTTAACAAGATGTATATTGATTTTTTTCCTGTTTAATGCTATTTTACTTGTTTTAAGGGTGAAAAGGTTGTGATATTTTCTTGTGTTTACTAGGAATTGCCATGGCAGAAAACCAGGAAAAGAGCAATCCTCCTGACATACACAATACTGCCGTGAGTACAGGAATGTTAGGATTTGCCATTCCAGTTCCTATTCCAGTATTTACACCTCAAGTAATGCCGGTTGGGATGATGCCATCGTTTTGGCCAACAAACAGCTGCAGTGTGTCCCTTATGCAGCAATATATGGAAGCCATGAGTGCAGGAATGACCCATACTGTGAATCAATCAAGTTTTAGACAAAAAGAAGCAGCTTCAGAAAATACAGCACCCAAAAATGATGACAGTTCTCCAGGTTTAACAAAGGCTGTCAGACCACCTGGATTTGAAAATGCAAATATGAATCAATTTATAACAGACCTCAGTAGAAGACAATGTGTAGATTTTTCACAGTTTTTGAACCCTGTTGTACTTCCCATAAGGGGTTTTTTCCCCTTTGGTTCATATTTTCCTGGCTTTAATGGACCTGTCAGCAGATCAGGAAGCAAAGAAACTAAGTCCTTGGAAAGCTCAGGTTCAGATGATGCGCTTGCAAAGGACCTAGAAGGTGATAACTTGGTGGATAAAATGGAGATTGACAAACATCGGGTGTGTGAAGGTGAAGCTGAACAAGAACAATCTTTAGAAGTAGAACCTGTCAGCAACACTCCTGTTGTAGTGCTGCCGGAACCTTCATCCAGTGATAGTCAGTTTAATGAAATAAGCAAGGACAATTCTCCAGAAATGGACGTTGCTCAGATCTTGGTAAATTTTATGCCTGTTCCTGTTGTTAGTAAAGGGAAACATGGAGAAAAATCTTCCTCACTCAAAGAAGCCAGTAAAACAGAAAATGTGGCAGTCAATAATGCTTCAAATGAAAGTGCATTTGCATTACAGACTGATTCTTGTTTCTCTAAAAATGTAGCTGCTTCTAAAGATCTGGTGATCGACAGTATACCAAGGTCTTTAAAAGAAACATTTGTAAAACACTCCATGTCGGCAGGTGAGTCATTTGTGAAGAATGTGGCAACAAAAGAGAATTCAGAAAATGGCGACGCCAAGCTAGTTAAAACTGGGAGTGAAAGGGAAATGTGTTTGCAAGAACACAACAACATTCCAATCTCAAATAACGATGTTGCCAAGTCCACATCAAAATCTATCATGCAAGTAAATGATAAGTTGCCGTCAGGTGTTATTATTCTAGTGAATCCTCAGACCCCCAGTCAACCACAGGAAAACGTCTTAAGCAGTGCAGCAGGTAGCCAATCCCAGGGAAGCTTTGTAAACACTGTAGCACCCAGCCAACCACAGAGGTTAAGCCCTGCAACACCTGGACAATCACAGGGAAGCTACCTAAGCTCTGAAGCACCAAGGGAACCACAGGGAAGGTTTGTGAGCACTACAGCACCCAGCAAACCTCAGGGAAGCTACATAAGCACTACAACACCTAGCAAATCACAGGAAAGCTGCATTAGCTCTGTGGCACCTAGCAAATCGCAGAGAAGCTGCATGGGCTCCGAAACAGCAAGGCAACGGCAGGGAGAGTACTTAAGCAATGTAGCATGCAGCCAGTCACAGGAAAGCTTTTCAATCTCTGCAATACACAGTCAGCCACAAGGAAACCATTTAGTAAGTACCACACCAAACACCCAATCACAGGGAAACTGCCTGAGTAGTTTAATGTTCAATCAACCACAGGAAAAATGCTTGAACTCTGGGCATCATGAATCTAAGGATAACCACTTAACCACTGTAACCTTTGTTAAGATGGAGTCCAAGAATATTGGTCGGATGGAAAATGAAACAGAGGAAAATGGCTTTGAGTTAATGGAACTTGCATCGCAGTCGGAGGAAAGTCAACAAGGGATTGTGTCTGATGATGAAAATGCAATACCAACTGTGGATGATCTCCTGAAGGGAGATTTGGGAAATGACAAATCAACTTACAAATGTGAAGTATGTGCTCAGTTGTTCAGAAGTTCTCTCGGCCTTCAGAAACATCTGGAATTTCATATGGATGATGGCCAGCACTATACATGTACAATTTGTTTTCAACCTTTCAACGAAGCCACAGCACTTGATGATCACATTTCCCAACACATGAGGAAGAGACCACACAAGTGTAAATTTTGCCCTAAGGCCTTTAGAGATCCTGGGTCCCTTCAAAAACATGTCCGCGTTCACACTGGTGAGAAACCATACAAATGTAACAGGTGTGAGCAGTGTTTTGCAGAGTACAGCTCTTTACGGAAGCACCTTCGTGTTCACACTGGTGAACAGCCATATCGATGTCAGTATTGTGACAAGGCTTTCTCTATATCTGGTAATCTTCAAAGACATGTCCTAATACACACGGGAGAAAGACCTTACAAGTGTAGCTTTTGCCCGAAAGCTTTCAACAATCCCAGTCACTTACGAAGACATGTTAAGAATTTGCATTTCAAAGGAGACGCTACCACTGGTGTTGTAGAAGACATGATATCAGCTCTCCATGGTGAAGCTAAACGATTTCTGCCCGGTAATGAAGTGGAAATTGAAACGACAGAACAAAATACAGAGGTGTGTAGGGAGGAGGAAGACAAGGTGGCATTTACCCCGAGGACCATTCAAGATAAAATTGAGAGGAAAAACCATTAAGTCCTTTTATTTATTTCTTCTACTATTAATATAAATACCTCTTAATCTGAGTTCAAGGTCCGTGCTGTAAGTTATGGACCAAGTTTCTTTTCCATTGATTTATGAACGAAGTGCACAGGCCATAAAATAACGTGAAAAAACCAGAATCCATAACTTACAGAACTGACCCAGAAAATAAAGTAAGCTATTATATCTCTGAGATAATAAGGTGTGCAGAAAAGGAAACTAGTTGAAGCCAAGCAGAAAGTTGAACTGCCACAAATAAAAGTAAAGTAAAGCTACCATAATTTTATTTAACGTTGAGTAAACTCCTAACAGCAATTCAACTGACAAACCTGAGGTCAATGGGTGCGCTCATTTTACTTCCCCCCCTCTCCATCAGTGCTCTGTTTGTTTTACGGGTATTTAAAGCAAGTCACTGAAAGGAAAGAAGTTGAAACAAGGATGTGAGATCAGGGGATCAAACTCCGGACCTCTTCCACCGAGGCCGTGCACTAACCGACTGTGCCATCATGATGGACACATGTAAATGTGAAATCTTATTGAATTTTTCAAATAGTCTCTTGAAGAATGCGCTGGAAAATGTTGCATGAGAAATTTTATTTTGGTGGGGCATACTGTGGGATACGGCCCGCTAAGAAATGAAATGTTAGGTTCTTGAAGCTACATTGAATTTCATAATTTTTGAAACCTGAATGGCATCAAGCTATGTCAGATTGCCAATGTGGTTGCCATAACTTGTGTAAATATTAGCTCATCACATAAATCATTCTAAACAAAGTTTCGTAGTACACTGCACAATAAACGAAAAGACATTTTTAGGGGCCCTCACGCTTTACACAGAAAACCTGGAAATATAGTTGGAATGTAAAATGGTGTACATTGTGTCCATTAACTTATTCAATGAGTGCTTCAGTTTTCCTCTTGGGCCTATTTGTAATTACTGGTTGAAAATGGTACCTTTGATATCCTTCTGTACATGATCAGACAAATTGTTTCATTTAATAGTCTTTATGCCTAATAAGTCCAGGTGGATGGCTTTCTCATGCCTATGGCATCTTCAGTCTTTTGACCATAACAATGTGCAACAACTCAAACACTTTCCTTGTCAATCTGAAACTATTAGCTATTGTCTTGGGCTTTAGTAATGTGTCCACCTTCTGTCATGCATTTGGGAAATTTTCCATAACAGAGGAAGCATTTATTTTATGGAGACATAATTTACATAGGCCAACATGACCTTAGGCTCAATTTACCAGCCATTTTGTGCGCCCATGTTCCTCCGCACACACCACGGCTGGATCACTGGTCACCGCATTCCCAAAACGGCTGGAAATCGAGCCTAACATGGTCTCGAAGAAAAATTTATTTAGCAAGATCTTGTTAAAGTGTACATCTTGCTTAATACCCAGATGCCAATGTATAAAAATATTGTTTGCCACAAAGTATTCATATTCTCGAGATTCTTAGCACTCCATGATAACAAAAGAGACTGTTTTCCAATAATGTGTTGTCCCTCAGACTTGAGCTTCTGGTGGGGAAACGTTCCCACAGGGAATTTTTACTCAGTGAGTGTGTGCAAAAACAGGAAATTCATTTTGTTAGATGTGTCCATCAATGGGGAACTAAAAAAATAGTGTTTTGCATTTCAGGAGAGTAGTCTCCCAGAATTTTAAACTAATAAATAATAGTCTCTATTAGTGAAAAGCATTTAAATGTTGGCAGGTGCAAAACACAGGTCACAAGCGGCAGGTGCAAAACGCAGGTCACAGGGCACAGGTCACAGGTCATTGTTTTACCTATAAAGAAAGTATCCTAAACATTCATAAAAGCTAACCTTAGGCCTAAAAACTTTTCTTTAGGGCTAATTAGGCCTAAAATTAGCTTTTATGAATGTTTAGGGTACTTTTCTTTAGGCCTAATTAGGCCTAAGGTTAGCTTTTATGAATGTTTAGGATACTTTCTGTATAGGTTAAATAATGACCTGTGACCTGTGTTTTGTACCTGCCGGGTCACAAGTCATTGTTTACTAATACAGAAATTCATAAACAAGGCCTAAGCAAAAGTTTTCAGGCTTAATGTTAGCAATTGTAAACAGTAAAGGTTGTTTCTGTATTGTTGGAATGATTTTCATTTGAGTGTTGAAAGTAACTAGTAAATAATTATTGCTTTGGTTTTGCATTACTTCACTCAGTGATTGGTTCCACCTTTTCAACCAATCAGAAGTGAAACCCAAACGAATCGTGGCTCGCACATTTCGCCACGCTTTGTGTCGGCTATGTGTAATTAGTTCGAGATTTGATTGGTTTTGTGGATTGTCTCCATCCTTTTGGATTGGCCAAAGTAATAACCGATACTTTGGTTTTGGTTTTGACACTCGATTGAAACTCGCTCTAACACAATGACCTGTGACTTGTGACCTGTGTTTTGTACCTGTTCTTTCAAATGTGGTAGTGCCAAAGCAAATTATGAGGAAAAACAGCTCAATTCCCATTGCCCTAGATCAGAGGCTCATGCTGGATAACCAATAGGCCTTTTGCAACAAACGATCACATGGTACAAAATCCGCCATGCTGGAGGGCAAGCTCATTATTATTCCCCCACTGGGATATTAAAACAAAGGCAAGTCAAGCTTGACTGGTTCAGTTCTCTTTGTTTTAATGTCCCAGTGGGGGAATAATAATGAGCTTGCCCTCCACCATGGCAGATTTTGTACCATGTGATCGTTTGTTGCAAAAGGCCTATTCCAGTGGATAAGTTACTATTGGACAGCTTTTAACTACGCAAAGGAAGTGTGAATATGCACAGTTGGAGCACATCAAAGTAAAGGCTTTTATACCATTCCATAGAAAATACAGCTAATCGTAATGCAATAAAGAAAGCTGTTGTATATTGGTCAGTATTCCACCAAACCTTCCCATTGATCAGTGCAATTCAACTGTATCACACCCAACCTTCCCATTGTGCCTTGCTGGCCATTGTATTTTCTATGGCATGGTGTAAAATAGTTATGCAAACCTTTCTTATGGTATACCATAGAATATCCCACGAGTCACTTGTATTTTCTTGGTATACACAATCGCCGAAAGGATTGTGTGTATACCAAGAAAAATACAAGTGAATTGTGGGATATTCCACGGTATACTCCTCGAAAGCATTGCATAACTAGTATGTATGAAGACCTTGGCAAAGGTTTACCGTAAAGGGTATTCTGTATTCTGGATAGTGAGTTAGTGGATAAAGTTATAAGCCTTTGAACAACTGTGGCCTGGTGCTCAAGCTTCCTAATATCTTAAACTGACCCTCCTACATTATTTGTATACAAGTAACATTTGTCTTCATTTTTGTGAAAAAAAATTCAAACTATCTGGTAGTACAGTTTTTTCATCTAAATAACTTGAGTTCCACGTCATAAATTCCCTCATGCTACATCTTGGCGAAAGGAAGGCATGGTGGCCTCATGGTCAGTGTGCTCGACTCCGGATCGAGTGGTCCGGGTTTGGGTCCTTGCCAGGGACATTGTGTTGTGTTTTTGGGCAAGACACCTTACTCTCACGGTGCCTCTCTCCACCCAGGTGTATAAATGGGTACTGGTGAATCTAATGCTGGGGGTAGCCCTGCGATGGACTAGCATCCCATCAAGGGGGGAGTAGAAATACTCCTAGTCGCTTCATGCTACAGAAACCGCAGATAGACAAGCGCCGGCCTGATGGTTTTTCTAGGCTCATAGCAGACTTTACCAATCTTACATCTTGGGGAAGAAAATTAAATGGTGTTTTTGAAATCTGAAAGGATCAACAGTGTTGCAAACCTTTTTCATTAAGAACCCACTGTTATCTGTGGAAAACCCTCTCAAGCCTCCTTTAACAAATGACTTTAACTTAATAATAATACCAACTTTATTCATTCAATGTAATGAAAGGGGGGAACATCAGAGGTTATCCCTATACGAGGGTATCTGCCTGGTGTTATTGATCTAGGGTCGATTTTGACGAGGGAGGAAAACCGGAGTACCCGGACAAAAACCCTCAGAGTCACACTGAGATTGACTGAAACTCTGCCCACATACAACCTCGAGGCCAGGGTTGAACCTGGGTCGCATAGGTGGTAGGTGTGGTTGACATTAGCACTAAGCCACCCTGAGTTCCCAACTTTGCCCTCACACGAGGGTGGAGCAAGCAGCTCTAGTTAGCTTTCAATGTGATTGGCTGCTTGGTAAAAGGCAACAATAAAGACTAGACTACAAACAATAGCTCAGACTTAAAAGAACAATGGAATCTGCTAGAATTACAAATAACAGCTGTAGCTTTCAAAACCAGCTTCACTTCCCTTAGATTAACATCATACGTTACTAAACACAATTACTTCAGAAACCATCTTTTTTATTTATATGCAAGACCTTTAACAAATCAGTGAAAGCAATCAATTTAATTTTCCATTAAATAATGAAATATTATTTAGTTAATGGATGCTTCATTGCATCAAGCAATAATAACATGCAAGTCCAACTTAGAGCAGCAACAGATTTGTACACAGTACAGAAATGTCAGTGTGCAAAAGCTTGTCAGAGGAAGGGCAGTGCCTAGTCCATATCCATGGTTTACACTTGTCTTCAAGAGGAGCACATGAGCCATGCAGGTAAATTTGGATTGTATGAACTCTCCACATGCTTGAACATGTTGCTCAGATAGTAGCTGCTGCCCCAACCAAACAATATATTTGCTTGTATATTCATTTCTAGTTCTTACAAGTCCTTTGGCTTTTTGATTCTCCAAAAAATAGGTTTCATTTTATGACGTTTACAATTAGACCCTTCGCACTCAAGGGCCAAGGGTCAATAGCCCATTCGGCTTCGCCTCATGGGCTATTGGCCCATACCCCTTGCGGGCTACGGGTCTAATTGTTAAAATTGCCTAAAATTTTTAACTCTGCGCTTAAAATTTCAGCAATGCGCCTAAAAATTTACATCTGGTCGCAAAAGTGCTCCCAAAGCCAAAAATAAACTTCGAGCCTGGCTTAAGTGTAAATATTTTTCCTAGGGAATCAATCAAAGCTTTGATATACCTGACCAACGAATAATAACATTAATTAAGCAAAGCCCTTTATAATTATATCACAAGCCCATCAATTTTGAGAGAAATACAACCATCCCGAAGTAGGCTTTAGAATTTTAAACAGGCCTGATATAGAGACATTTTAATACTTTGGAACCAAGATTTTACTTTTTACCACAATAATAATTATTGCTTGTAATCTGTTGTCAATAAGAGTCTAGATAACGCTGCTTGTATCAATGTGTCAAGCAACCAATCAGATTGCAAGAAAGTTATAGACATTTTTTTTCCTTTAACGTTGAATATTAAGGTGAAAAACAAATCGCATGTGGTTCAGCGTTGTCTGTACTCTCATCGACAAGGATATTGGTCATCAAAGTGGTCAAAATTTTCTTGTGGACTCACTTGGCCACCCAGCACCAGGTTCAGACACTTATTTATATAAACAATGTATATACATATTTACAAGAACAATATTATTACTTGAAAGTTCATTTACTATAATTAACTCTTCGCAGGATTGCAATAAAATCTTCTAAGTATAAATAACTTTTCAACATAATTAACAATAATATTCAACTTACCAATGCCATGATAATAAAATACAGTAACGTTTTAAGTATTGTCAATTTCATATTTCATGCTAAATTATACTGAAGAATAATTGAAGAACTACTTGTATTGAAAAGTTTGGACAGAAAGGGCATAGCTTAAATTTCATTTTTGAAAAGCTTAAGATAACAATACTCCATGCAAGGTAAAATGGAATTTAATTTGTTTCCATTGCTAACAAGGTTTGCTCAAAGATATTCAAGCTTTTGTTCAAATTCACAAACTGTACACATGATTTTACTAAATAACAACATTGAGAAATTATTATATCTCTGAAAACATTGGACGGATGTTGTTCAAACTTGGCAGTGGTAATCTATGTCAGGCAATGCACAAGATGATACCATCTACGCTGACAACTATTTTTGCGGCTGACTCTATTTAAACTCTATTTAACACAAGATTGATTTATTGTCATAATAAAACCTATTCACTCTTGGCAAGCTTATACACAGATGTAAAGCATGGGTAGCACATTCATTTCAAGTCTGACCATCTGCCTGCACTTATCAGTTCAAAATCTGAGATATTTGGTTCATTGCAAAGAGGGACTGAAAACGAGTGTGCCTTCTCTGATGTACATTACTGGTGAGTAGTTTCAACAACACCCATCCAATATTTTCAGAGATATTCTCAATTTTGTGATTTATTACAGTTGTGTACAGTTTGCGCCGTCATCAATTTTTGAAAAAAAACTTGAATATCTCAGAACCAAGAGAAGATATTCCAAAATAGACAACACCATTCTTCATCCTTTCTAAAGGTCTTTAAAATAAGCAAAAGACATGTTTTAATTCGAAGGCACTTTAAGCAAAGCCCTTTATATCACAAATCCCTCAAATTTGAGATAAATAACCATCCCAAAAGCTTTTAAATATCAGTAACACTTTCAATCCCAAAAATGAGAATTATAGGTAAATTTAATTCTATGTGATGTCACATAATTTTCCCTGTTTGTGGTCACCGCTTAGGGGACATTAATAGGTCAAAGAAATTTTATATACTATACCCACAGTCATAAATGGTTTGAAACGAGGAGTCACATCATAATTAAATAAAGTATGATGGTGTGGGTGAATGTAGTCCTGAAAAGGACTATTTGAGATATGTGTATTGCGTTTGGTGTTTAGAAAAGCAGCAATCACTGTTTCTACGACCAGAGTTTTTATAGTACCTACTGACGTCACACAAATCACTCGAACCTGAACGTAACTTCCGTTCAAGGTTGCCAAAATGTCAGTCAGTAGAGAGCTTAGGCAACAGGACAGCTGGAAGACTAAGGACGGCAGAATGACAAAAAAATGTCGTGCAAGACTGTGCAATCCCAATCTTACAGTACATTTTTTTCGTCATTCTTCCGTCCTGAGTCTTCCAGCCGTCCTGTTGCGTAAGCTCCCTAATGTCATCTCAAACAGTCCTTCTTGGAACTACACTCACCCGGACAATCGTGCTTTGGTTGATTATTATCCTCAGTAAAAATCCCAGGATTAATTCCCTGGGACAAACAAAATTTGAGGAAATGAAAATAATATAATTTCACTGGCCAAATGGCGCAGTGACATTTCGATGCCTCCAGTTCCAGCTGGAGAGTCAGTGACTCAGAAACAGAGTAGATATAAACTAGACAGAAACTAGACAATAACAACTATCATTGATTAACAAAGCATGTTGCATTACTACTAAGCAAGCAGCCAGCAATATTTGAGCAAAGACAAGGGAAAACTTGAATTCACTTCCCCATTAGGCAGGTGTATTTCAATTTTCTTCCAACATATTAGCGAATTCCTTCAAACAATGCCTATGGAAAAGGGGGAATTAAAGAGTTATGAAGAAGACAGCCGGGGTTGGATCTGGAAAGTTGCTGATGACCTTAGGGTTAAATTCATCACTAGCTTTGACGAAATTATTTTTGATGGGTGCTACAAAGACCAAAAATTCAAAAACCCAAAACATATTACTCCCCGACTTGTCATTTCAACAAATATGACCGAAACTTAATTCCGACCTGTGGAAAGATGTCGGTAACAAACTATCAGTAGGGTAAGAAACAATAATATTTCCTAACCAACGGCATTTATTCCATCCCATATTATAGGAGAAATACATTGTGCCTTTGCTGCTGTTTCTTTAAGTTGCTGGATGACTTCTACATTAGCCGAGATGAATGTCTTGGACCTGTATAGGACATTGTGCTTCTTGCAAAGTGCTTGAACTTTTGATTTTGTCTCCCGCAGCTTGTGACGTGGTAGCCTTGGGAAGAGATGGTGTTCAATTTGGAACTGCAGCCCCCCATGAAAAAAATCAAGCCAAGGATAACAATCGATATCCATTGTTGTTAGCAGTTGAAGGAGAACATAACCACTGTCTTGGAATACCTCATTTGGGTGGCCATTGTAGGTTTCCATGGAGAAGTGGCTTAGAGTTATCTGAATGTGAAGTATGCCTGCGAGAAAATGTGCCACGAAGACAAAGATAAACAGTGATGTCCAACTGGGAAAAAATGAACACAAGTAAATATACCACGTCCAGAAGAAAATCAAACCAAACAGTTCAAGTTTTTTGTTTCGTCCACTAGGTAATGAATACACCAACAAAAAACTCTGTGCATACAGATTGAAACGTGCAAGACCCATGACTAAAAAGTATAACCAGTGTTGGTATGAGACAAAGAACTTTGCTAGCCCGTCAAAGTAAAGAGTCCTTTCATGATACATGGACTTCACAGACTTGAAAAATTTATCTGTGATAGCAAAGACAGGAAGGTGTTGAATATCAGGATCAAATTCAACTGAATTTGTTACAATATGATGGGCATTGTGGCTTTTTTTCCACCATCCAATGCTGACACCTGTCGTCATGTTTCCAACAAATACGCCGATGACCCAATCTGTGAAATAATCATGTGTGACAGCCATGTGACCACTGTCATGTCCAACAAATGCCATTTGTTGCCAAAAAAGAGCCATGGTAAAAGAAGACGCTACTTGAATGTAAACGTTATTGCTAAATACCACGCCATAAATCAGTGCTGCAAATATGAGGCTCAAATTGATTGCTTGCTGGACGTAGAACCAATCTATTGCAACAAAAAGAAAATTAATGATAATTGTATTTTGTCAGGATACAGTTTTTAATGCATACGACTAGGCATTTAAACACACACAAGTGGTTTTAATGCAAGGTACTCTCCTACACCCTTTTTTGAAATAAGAACCTTTTGTATAAGAGCATTCAAGCCGAGATAAACCAAGAACCGAGTGCACCTGAAGATTGTGGATTAAAACACAGAGCTGAAACAAGTACAGGTATTCAAGTATCTTGGGGTTACCATAAGTGTAGGAGGGTAAGAGGAAGCAGTAAGAGCAAGAATAAACATGGCATGGTCTAAACAGAAGGACTTTACTGGGACTATTTATCATAAACATATGCATATCTGTATATGCATATTTGTGGGAAGGCAGTGTGGCCCAATGACTACGGCGTTTGCCTTCAGATCCAGGGATCTAGGTTCAAGACACGTTCTGGGCACTGGTTGAATTTGTTCCTGGTAGTCCCTGGTTCAACTTCTCAGCTGCACTTGTAAATAGCCAACTAGCTTGCCTCCGGCCAGCTGAGATTCTTAACCGTTGTTGTTGAATGTTCTGCTCTGTCAAAACGATGGAACAGAACAACAACAACTGTTAAGAATCCCAACTGGCCAGAGGCAAACCAGTTGGCTATTTACAAGTGCAGCTGGGAAGTTCAACCAGGGACTACCAGGATCAAATTCAACGAGTGGTCAGAGCGGGTCTTGAACCCCGGATCTCCGGATCTCAAGGCAAGCACCCTAACCACTTGGCACACTGCATCCTCATTAGCGCAGTACCTCCAGAAATGGCACTGGAGCGTCGTACCAAACGAGTCATCCCGGGATTTCGGCCCGTGCGATCGCTTTTGGATGCAGTTGGCCCTTCGCTGCTTTCTGCTACCGACATCGCCTTCCGGTACGGCATTGAATAGGCTAGTAAATATATATTGAATAGGCGGTATTTGTCATTTGCATTCAGAACAAACTCTTCCCATTCTTCAATTCTTTTTTGTCACCTTTCATGTCAAAAATATTTGCACTGTCATAACATGTGGGAAAACTAGTTCAACAATGTTTTCCAATTATGGCCGACAATTTTGGGGGAGGAGACTAAATGTCAGAAGTAAACGAAAGAACTATTATTATTTCAAGGTCAACGTTTTCTTTGCGAAGGTGCTGCTGAATATAGTATTAAAATTTTAAAATTTCAAGTTCCACATATCTAACTTGAAAAGCTTATTCCTAACCTTTGTTTGAAATTGCGTAAAAGGTGTGAACAAAACAGGTGAAAATTTATGATTTCGATAAGATTTTGATCAAAAGGGTAGGACAGCTTAAAAAAACAAACAGGAAATTAAAATCCACAACATTTCCTTCACATTCAATAGGCGGTTTTCTAAAATTGAACTTAATTGCAGCTTGAAACCAGAAAAAGAAACCGACCACAAAGACAAAAGATCAACTTACAGTCTGTGTCAAGACAGCCCTCGACTTCTTCCCTTAATCTGCGATAGTCTTGGTCCAGGGAAGAGCCCTTGATAGACGCCATGCAATCATCCTTGACCTCGCCAATTTTGAAAGCGGGCAGCTTCTTTTCTATGATGGACGATTTATGAAAGGCTTTGAAGACATCAGAGCATTCGCGACCGGCCATATAACGAATTGGAAGTTCCCCACCGGGATGATACGGCGCCCAACGGCTTACATCGTAAACGCCACCGTCGATAACTACCCAGTAATCCCCTTTGGTGTTG
Source organism: Montipora capricornis (assembly GCF_036669925.1). Taxonomy (NCBI): domain Eukaryota; kingdom Metazoa; phylum Cnidaria; class Anthozoa; order Scleractinia; family Acroporidae; genus Montipora; species Montipora capricornis. Next base: position 10,809,238 of record NC_090894.1, read on the forward strand.
TGCTGTTTCACCTCTTCGAGACTATACCATTTTGTTTGCTTCATTCTAAGGAAGCAACAAAAAAAATACCTTCGTAACTCGACAAGAACAAGCCAGTGGAAAAACTGACATCTGCAGTAGCAGCTGGGAGTATACCGAGAGTCGCATGCTGATTGGGTTAACACACTGGCGCCATTGGTTTCAACCAATCATTGGGCAGAATTTGCAAAATATCCCTCAGGGTAAATGTTACACGTGCCCAGCAAATGCTGATGATAAAATGTACTTCTTCTCTCTTCTATAATTATTTATTAGAAGCAACGCGGGAAAACTTTGACTATTCAGTTTGAAGAATGATCTATTTCTCTTTTGTTGGCTACCTTGACCACTTTTTGCAAGTTTGATCTAACATGCAAAGGTTATGCAATTGAGTACAAAGTACGAAAGTGGAACTACAACTGCACGCCCTACCTCTTCAAACGGTTCAATGCCTGAATCGATCAAAGCTCAGGAAAGATCGTCAATGAATTATCAAGAATAACAGCTTGCCATGGGAAAATTGAATTTACCATGCGTGAGGTCAAAGTGACAACAGATATATTGACTTTTAAGACAAGGAAACTCCGGTCGTTTTTCGAAAAGAGACCAAATATTGTTGATGAGGGAGAACGTAAATTGAATTTATTGAATTGTGTCATATAATCAGGTAAAATCAGTCGTAAACATGAAATTACACAACTATGATACAGTGTATCATAGTTGTGTAATTTCATGTTTAAGACTGATTTTACCTGATTATACAAGTGTGCGTGATCGATGATTTTCACGGTGATTTATATGCGGCAAAGCCTGTCCTCATTTGTTGATATAGACATTGACAAAGTGGACGGATGATCGAGGGCGCTTTAATGAATATAATACTCACCGTCCGGTTAATGTGGATATATATCTTATGACTTTATGTCGTTGAAATACCACTTCAGAGCAATTCGGTCTGTTATTCGGGGAAGGGATTTGATGGAAAATAGTTGACAAATGTTTATTTATAGCCGGCAATCAGACCAAAAATAGTACATTTTGTTAATTATTCGTAACAATTGTAAACATTAAATATTCATTATATTTTACAGACGTCACGCAAGCACGAGCACTCACGCGATGCAAACAGCTCCCGAGTAGGGTGGGGCTCGTGAGACCTCGCTCAAGAGTGGAGAAGCGAGGGATATTTTAAAAAGTTAAAAGAAACATATTGCATTTGCCCTCACCGAAAAATAACGCTAGCTGTTACAATTACCTTATTGCTAAAAATGGGAATAAAATAGAAATAGGAATTTGTCCCTCAATTGCGTGTATTTCTGGACATGCATGAGCGCTGAAAATGCAAGTGCGACTTTGAAGTGCCGCCGCTACCCAACAAACTTTCACATTTGACAACTACATTATATACGTGTAAGAACGTCAACTCAACAACCCATGAAACGGTGTTCAACTTACAACCGTGCGAACTTTGCAAGGAGGTGTGCGTGTCAATCAAATTCGCACACCCTAATTGGCGCATAAGTCTGTTAGGTGGCCGCGGTAAGGCGTTTCGCACTGTAAAGGCACAAAAACCCTGACTTCATTTCCTTGGCTTAAGAGTTGAAAGGGCTTAACGCGTCGAAATTCGCAAGAAATCATTATTGTTGAGAAATCTTCAAGTCGTTTCTGCGTGATTTGCTCGACCTGCTATGTAAATGTCTGTTATTCAAAGCCTCTTGAAACCGAGATTGAATTACAAGGTGTCTAAAACATGAAAAGTGTTAAGTTTATCACGGTTGTAAAACGCGTTCGTCCCCTTAGCAACTTCTTCCAATAATAACGTTGCGTGACTTTCGACAACTCCTTGAAGGATTTGTCCCTCACAAGATATCTGTTCTAATACCCTAATACTCTTAATTAACTGTGAAAATTTCAGTGGCATCATCCATTTGATTGGACTCTGTTCAAATAATAATATTGTTATATATTTAAAAATACGTTAACATCCAAATTGCATTATTACCGGATTCTGATGAATGCGACTGCAAAGTAGCCGAAAGAACCCTCTTGAGTATTGAAAAGTCGTAGTTCCGGTTGTCGCTTCCGACAACCTTACTTCCGCCATGAAGGCCAAGTTGGAAAAATAGAGAGCTCGAAGTAGTTGTTGACGTTGACGAAACGGTAGACAAACTGGATTTTTTTTAAAGAATTAAAATTTTGAGCAAGAGCTGATACAACGTATTAAATGATCAAAATTTTGCTTCCACTACGAGCAACAGATGATATATGCACGAATATAAACTTATTAAGAAAGAAAAAGGAAATTCCCTTGAGAACATCACGTGATCTAAAATGGGAAAACAAAACGTACAAGCTACGCCATTAGTACCATATCAGGGAAGAAGCAGCTTTCGCGAAGAATCATACAAGTCAAGTTGAGAGGAGTAACGTTACTACTGATGTTTTCTAAAAAAAAAAGATAAGATTTATTGAATCTTATGAATCTTGGACAGCTGCTTTCATGTCTCTGGTGGACAGACAACGTTTCAGCCAGTAAGAAAATGGTGGGCAGAGGTGTCTACAGATAGAAATCAGCCATGAAGCAAGTTTCTCATCTTAGATACACGTCTTAGCTTTATGGCCCATGCAGTTGACTGAAATGGGATTATGCCGCTCAGGTCCACAGGTTGTCGCCGTCCCAAAATACTGATGTCCCAAGAACAAGGGGGAACAGGGGTAGCGCATTGGTGAGAGCGTACCACCAATGTGGCCCGGGTTCGATTCCTTGCGAACGCAGACGTGTTTCCGGCGGTCGTTTCTCTCGATCGCCGGAAATACGTCTGCGTTCGCAGGTACGTCATATGTGTTTTTAGTTTGTTTTTGGTTCTCTTCTTGCTCCGAGAGGTTTTTCTTACTGCCGGCCAAATTCCAACTCGATCTGGAATGAACGAACACATGAAAGAGCTCCTGAGCGCTCTGAAAGTGTTCCATGGGTAAAGAAATTACATTCATTCACTCATTCACACCTCGGTCAGGGACACATCAGAAGCAGTTAACACGAGAACCAATAAGTTACTGTAACACTTCTAAATAGCCAATAAGCTTGAGACAAATGTGGAGGGAGGCAGTGTGACCTTCGTTTAGTGTGTAGTTACGCCGGTTGCCTTGGGATACCGCAATCCCGGGTTCAAGGCCCGCTCTGACCACTCGTTGAATTTGTTCCTGGTAGTCTCTGGTTCAACTTCCCAGCTACACTAGTAAAAAGCCAACTGGCTGGCCTCCAGTTGGACTTCTTAACAGTTGTCAACTTGATGTTGTTATTCTTTGCAGTCGTTTTGTTAACTGTTTCATTGGCCCTGAAAAACCCCTCTAGGAAGCGGTCAATTATATATGTATGTAATTGTGATGTTTGATCAGTGTTCCACAGGTTTCTATCAAACAGAAGCTGCAGCAGAGGAGCTTCGTAACGTACAATGTGATTGGCGCGCTACCCAGCCAAAAACGAAGGACTAAACAATTGAAACAATGACTTAGACTTAAAAACAATAGAGCTTCTTATAATACCAAACAATAGAAAGTTACGACAGCTGCTACACCACTGGAATATAGGAGACTGTAAAGTGACAATATCTTCTCGACGTGTAGAAATCATATATATCGATAGCCAGTCTCGATGGAAGCTAAACCCTGAAAACCTTTCAGCAAGTGTCCTTGACAACAGAACCAGTGACACCTCACCATTCGAGTGGAAGAAACTTTCAACCATCGGGCACATCTGTAGTCAGCGCTCTTTCAGAAAATACTGAGCAAAGAGACCACACGTTGGCGAGTTACGAAGCTCCGATGATATTCCATCACGTCTTGAAAGAAACGGGTGGAAAGATTTCCACAGACCAAATCGCACCAATGACCAACCTTGGTTGAGTCTCACCGGAGGATCGAGGAGTTCCATCGTCCGTCATACTCCCTCCCAGGTGATAGCCACACTAAGCTACAAGAATTCGGCGATAGGAGATCGGGAGGGATCATCATCATGAAGGGATACGTGAACCCCAAAGGAAGAATAATTATGATGAATCTCTTCTCAGACTCAGAAGTTTTTAGGGCTAACAGGCGCAGAGATTATGCAAGCATGTGACAATGTTTTTAAAGGCTACAAGAATGAAGGTTACGTGCACAAAGTTCCCAAATTTATTGCAACGAACCATGGTTTCTTTCGCGCGCTTCTGTGATCCCAGAAAAAAAAACCATTACAAGCTTAAGTTTTCTACGATGCATCAATGAAAGACGGAGGAAACAGTACTTCCTTTTTCTAAATTACAATAAGAACTGATGTCTTGATTTGTTTCCGTCGAGGGCCAAAATATTAAGCCTTGTCGGCCGGATGATATTTGCGAGATGTTCCAGCTTCTGGATGTTCTAACAAGCTCAGTCAGGCAAACCACCATACCTTCGGTTTCTCTGGCGCAATTCACTGACTCCACTTGCGAACCGGACATTTTCGAGTTTTACTGAAAGACTGGTTCAGAGTTTCAAAAAACGTGCGTGCGTCGAGATAAAAGCAAGCATATATTAAACAAAGGATTTCTAATGCAAATTCTATTTACTGTGCAACTATTCGGTAACCGGTCGATCCGCCCCTGAGTCGATCCGAGTCGATCCGCCCCGTATCATCACAAAGTCGATCCATCCATGGATCGACCGCAATTCAACTATTCACCTGAACAAAAAAGACAATTATATGCATGTTTTTATCCCGACGTGCACATTCATTACTTGAAACTCCGAACTGGGTCATTGCTATGATCGGCTTTTATTTAGTGATACGGTATCTCCGTTCTGTTCCCAATGCAACTCGTTCTTATTTCCCATGCTCAGAAGTGTGCTGACAAATTTCCGGAAGCTGAGAAGACCGTTGACAACTTTATGTACACCATGTACTGAAAGCTTGCGAATAAGTAAGGTTGCATGGTGTAAGCATGTGCTAGATCTGAAACCTCGGGCTTCATGATTGTGCATGGTACAACGCCAACTTAGTTGTCCAGAGGTCCCATTTGTGCGAAGGGTGGATGGAGCTATCCACTGGATAAATCACTATCCACTGAATAACTCAATCGGTTTTGCTAGTGTTTATCCGCTGGATAGTGACTTATTCGGTGGATAGCGTTATAGGGCAACCGTAACACGTCACAATTATTCCAGATGGCGGCGCCCGCGAAATTTGAAAGCGAGAATAAGCGATTAAAAAAAAAATTCCCTTTTCCAGATATAAACACTTTTTTGAAAACAAATTTCGAACAAATTTGTAAACATCATTTTCTTCGGTTTAACTTTATTCTGTAGTAAGAGTGGAGGTTCCCTTTAACACTGAATCTTGGAAAGAAAAGCTTTTCATCCTTCGCTCGATAGTTCTTTTTCCAGATTCAAATTTACCTATACATTTAGGCAAGCCTAAAAGCGAAGCTCTTCAGTTATTTATTTGTCTTTTTGTTTTCAGATATATCATCATTTATAACAAATCTGCTTACCATACGACTTGTCCGCTGGCAGGCATGCTCACTATATTGTATGAATTAGTCTATTTTCCGGTGCTCTTTTCCTTCTCGTTTCGCCGTTTTCGTCTCCATTATCAGACAGCCTGTTTTCTCGTACTCCTGTTTGCTCCTTCCGCTGATCATCACTATATCATCTCTTTTATTCGGGCTCTTTTTTGCTGACTATCTCGTTGTTTGTGTCGTATATCTCGCCTGTTTTCTGGTGCTCGCAGTCGCTCGCTTACTCGTCGCTTTCTGTTTTTTTTTTCTTTTGTTCTCTCTCTTTCTCTTCTTTTCTTTCCTCGATGTACGAGGAAAAAAAAAGTCTTAGCTTGTTTTTTGATTGCTTTCAATTTTTTTGCCTGTTTTACAAAAACGCAGTGAGGCGAACTAAGTTATTTGATAAATGAGATCAACATCTGACATGCGAAATCTTAATCAGGGGCACCCAACGTCAATTTTCGGAAAATATCTGTTCGGAAGACAATTTGAGATCTAGAATTTTCGGAACATTTGTTGTAAAATTTCTTGCTTGCCTGCCTGTCCTAGGATTTTCGAATATCTAAAAAATGGTATAATTGCCCATTTTTAACGGATTTTTACCCTAAAAAGGTCACCTAGAATTTTCGGGAGCCTTTTTTCTGGTTGAAATTTTCGAAAAGGTAAGTTTTGATCCCTATAACTTTCGGATCACTAGACTTTCAGCTAGGGAATCCGAACAGATGAAAAATTTTTAGGGGATAAAAATTTGGCTATATCTACCGTTTAAAGACTAAAATACGTTTAACAATGCTATGTTTAAGTGGTTTTGAACTATATTCTCGTTGGGTGCCCCTGTCTTAATGTCCAGTCTGACCGAATCAGCTGCGTTCCATATTCTGTTTACGCCCTGAAATAGCCACTAAAAATGTTTTTCAGTATTTACTTAGTCTTGGCTTGTCAACTTTGCTTGCATGCTGGCTATGAGTTGATTTTTTGGCTTGAGATTTCGCGCTGGGTAACAACGGTCTCGCAGTTCTCTACAGCACCAAGAATCTGTCGCTAGTCCAAACCCTGCTAATTATCACTGAATAATTATACTACTTACAAGCAGGCTTGTCAAAAAGTCGTGATTTAAAATAAATGAAATTCTATGCGTTTTTATCTATCTGCGACAGAATTGCCAAGATCTTTTTTCAATCCCGTGCTCTGGCAGATATTCTTACAATGAGTATATTTCGAAGAAAAAAACTTACAAGCTATTACGAATGCCGGCAAAATATTCGAAATTGAATCAATCAGTTTTCAAGGAAATATACAACCACCATACCTATGAAAATCGCTTGAACAAGCAGCCAGTCGTTTAGGAAGAGAAAAGTAGTGTTAACCCTTCAGTTGTCAGTGATGTTTGGACAAGGTTTTCAAAGTCTTTGCCAAATCTAACACGTACGAAAAAGGCCAAGATTATCGAAGCCGACAGTATACAATAAATAGTAAATTACTATGTGTTATACTTAAAACAAGAAGAGACCGCTGCGATGTTTTGTCTTAATCACCAATGAGCCGAAACTGGGAATCAATTTATCTTTACCACCTGTTCTGATTGGGCTAAAAAGTGGACCACAAAATACCTCCAGCTTACCTGAATTTGGTCGTAAAATATAAATAGTTTTTTCCTTAATTCTCAATTTGGCGTCTGAGCGGCCTTTCCTATCAAAATTCAGGAGTGTCGCACATGTTAGGTTTTTCATAAATTATCATAAATTTGTATCGAACCATGAATTGAAACATAACCCGGGAGCTCCAATTAACCTTTTTCTCGCAGTTGCTCTGTCAAAGGGAAGCTTATTAGTCTGGTAGACATTTTTTAAACACAAAACTAGGGCGAGTCATAAGGGGGTATGAACAGTAAAAAATATCATCATGTAAATAATAAATTCGCTTAATCTCTGACCCAGGATATCGCCCCGTTTGTCAATCACTTACCGCTTCTACAGCCACAAAACTCTTTTTTACTCTTTATTCTGTACAATCTACAAGCAATGGGCTCAGAACGAGGGTAAAACAAGGTATTAGATGGAATTTTAGCCTCGTTTTTCATTAACAACTATCTTTCTTGCTCGAGTATTTAAAAACAGGTGCAGTAAAATGGCGTCTCATTCACTTTAAAATTTCATTATTTTTGCTAGTTTGCGCATGCTCAATTCAATTTCTTTAACATACCTCAATCGTGCGTTTTTATACGCGGAAAAATGTGAGATATACATTCATTTTTCTTTTGCTATATTCAACGTTGAAGTTCGATATGCTTGCAGCACGAATCAATTATAAAAGCCAAACACGTCTCACCTTCAATTTCCGCAGATGTTCGCTCCTTCTGTTTTTCTTCTTTTTTTTTTATTCGTCAAGTTATACCGCATAAGCGGAAATTTACCTGTAAACCTTGAATGTGACCGTCGAGCGGAACAACTAGAGCTTAGTCGTCAGAAGTCAGATCAAGTCAGTTACTGTACTGGTAAATGTCAAACCGTGAATTGGTGGACAAAAGGAAAACATGAAAACATGGCACTTTTACCTACATATCAAAATGACAGTTCTTTACAAAAATCTAATCATTTTGTTCAGTCGTGATACGGTACGTATCGAGGAGGACAAGATCATTTGCACATACGCCAACAAAGTAAGCTGGAGCTCATGACATCCTGCTCCAAGTGTGGCAGCTCTCCTAGACCCGGAGATCTCGCGTTCAAGACCTGCTTTGACCACCGCGCTCGATCGTTGAATTTGATCGTGGCAGTCCGTAGTTCAACTTCTCGGCTGCACTTGTAAATAGACTTAACTGATTAGAGTGTAATGTGAAGTGCTGGGTTTCTACCCCATATGAACCATGTGAGCCTACACAAGGACAGAGATTAACTGTAACCAGGGTGGGAATTGAACCCACGACCTTCGGGTTAGATCACCGCTGCTCTACCGACTGAGCTACAAGGGTCAGACGAGAGCTACGGTGGCCCACAGCTGCCACGGCAAAACTACTTTCTCACGGCAAAACTTTCTTTTCTAAGGGTTTGCCTAAAATCCGGAATCCGGAACACAGTGAAGGTGGTAGAAAGGCTAAAATTACCACGGAAAGCAATAAACTCAACTATAGAGACATTCGCTTAGTAAGGTACTAAATTCGACGATAAATAAAGTTGATAAAGCATCTCGTTTGTGTGCATGTGTGTTTTTAGTTATAATATTTCGCCCGTTCAAAATTCGCAGTGGAGAGAAGCAAGGCTGCGTGTGGGCACCCACCCTGTTTGGCATTTTCTTTTCTGTCCTCCTCTTGAACACGCCTTCTAGTTCTGCAGTGAGGGCGGCCTCCTCCACCGTACACACCACGACGGAAAGCTACTGAACTTGACTCCTCTCCGCGCTAAGACCAAAGTGAAGACAGTCAGTGCTGTTAAGAGAGATGCTCTTTGCCGACGACGCTGCCTTTGTCAGTCACACAGAGAGCGGACAACAAGCGATCATAGACCGCTTCGCGACTGTCTGCCAGGACTTTGACCTTAGCATCATCGAAAAGACTGAGGTACTGGTAATGGGGACCCATGCTGAGCCGACCATCTTGATCAGCAACCAAGCACTCAACTCTGTGGACGCCTTCAAGTACCTTGGCTCAACAATCACCTCCAATCTCTCACTGGATAGTGACTTGAATGCTCTGTATGCGTCCTCATCACCCTGTTGTATGGGAGAGAAACATGGCCTACATACACGAGACAAGAAGATAGACTGAACACACTCTACTTCAGATTCCTCCGCAAAATTTTTGAGATCACCTGGAAGGATAAAATCACCAACCAGGCAGTACTTGAAACTGCAGAACTGCCAACTATCCAGTACCTCCTCTCAGAGCGTAGACTACGCCGTTGGCTAGGCCATGGTCCTCGAGCGCCTTCCTAAAGACCTACTCTATGGACAGCTGGCTCAAGGCAAACTACCGACAGGACGGCCTCTTCTTCGCTACAAAGACGTCTGCAAACGAGACATGAAAGCAGCCAAATCAGTGTCGGCAACTCGGAATGGCGACCGTATTAAGTCGAGGGTAGCTTTAAAGACGGGCTGCAAACAGGCAGAGGTAGAGAGAATGAGGAGGACCTGGGTGGAGAAAAGACAGAGGAAGAAGGCTTCCACGTGTCGAACGCGATAATTTACGCAGTGTTCACACTGCCACAGGCCTTGCAGCTCCAGAATCGGTCCTCGCAGTCACGAGCCTAAGAGCCTATACCAATGATCCATTGCCTGCAAGGCAGTAGGAGGCCATGATATATGTACTGTGAACGAAGTCGTAATCCAACACCACTTTTCACAGCATTTTCTCTTTAGGAACTGATCGAATGCATTTAATTTTTTTTATCAAGAAAGTTGTGACACTTATTGCGCCCAGTATAGAGTGAAGCGCCTGGAAGATCGAGAACAGACCCAGTGTATTTTTGTTAAGAGAGATCATTTCCCATTCCGATCTGTTGACCGTGAATCCAACTAGACTCTCTCTGGCTGCACTCGTATATGCGTATGATTCGTCATCTTTCTGGGGGGAATAGTCACACTTTACGACAGGTAAAAAGGAGCTTCTTCAGGCTGTTTCGCCCCGAGTCAGCAGCTGAAATTAAGTTACAATGGTTTTTCTATTGGCATGGGTCAATTTAATCGTTCTCTGAATTTGTATCGTGCTATTGTGATAGGTCCCTTAACTACCTCAGGCAAAAGAAAAGGGAAAACGAAAAGCCTTGTAGTGGCTCTTCGGTCGAACACTATCACAGCGCGGAAGAGCTACGTAGCATGCATGCAAAGAAAAGTTTAAATTTAGTCCATTTCTTAGGACAAAGATATGCACCTTGTATATAGATAACTCAGTTTTGACCTTAGTCAATTGCCATGATGAAGTCAATTGCAAGCACGACTGGGAGGTCGTTGACATTATTGTTTTATAAGAATTGCATTCATATCCAACAATCTTCTTCTTAGAGTTGGCTTCTTTAATGAAATTAAATTGGTATGCCAGATAATTTCTTTTTACATGGCTTCCACGAAGATCCGCGTGCACCACTATTTAAGACAGGACCGCGTCTCTTCTATTTAACCAAGAGAAAATGAGGGGACAGAGAGGGAGGCTCCCGGTCCAGCCCTTGGGATATGTCATGTCCACGAAAGTTATTTATAGACGAGCGGAAGTCTTTGTTATAGGGGAAGTCTGTCTTCCGAGACGTCCGCATGCAGGCCAACCTCGGTCAGATGTTTGAATGAATATAAATATTCATCAGCCTTCTACGTGCGCCGCCATTTTCTCTTTTCATTAAGAACTTAAGAACCAGGCAAGACTGCGTATGGACGTCTCGGAAGACAGACTTCCGCTAGAACAAAGACTTTCGCTCGTCTAAAAATAACTTTTGTGGACATGACATATCCCGGCCAACGCCCTGAGCCATCCTCTCTGTCCCCTCATTTTCTCTTGATCTAACCCATGACCACTGACAAGGGCTGTATAATTTCCAATCGACTGCCAAAAAGAAATAATAAGAAGTATTTTGTGATCATGAACAGTGAATTCTTGTTTACTGGAGGCGAAAGCGTTATCTGAGCTTACAGCGGTTATCAGTCACACGCGCCCCTCAACGATTTTGTTTTCATTTTTCGAAACTAAATTGATTGATTGACGTCCACCCAAATTCAGTTTCGAAAAACGAGAAAAGTCTTTGAGGGGCACGTGTGAATGGTAACCGCTGTAAGTACTTGGGAAGCAATTGTTTTGATTTGAAATAAACTGAAAATTGTTTTAGATATTAGCTACTTTCCTGTATGTTTTTAGAACGGGGGTTCTGAGACGAAAATTTTTCATTTCCGTGTGGTAAAATGCTTTTCCATAAGTATTGTACGTATGTAAGGATGCGTTCGATCGGCCTTATTCCGAAATAGGAATACATAGATTTGAAATCAGAAATCCTTCGCTTTTACATAGATTCACATGGAAATTGTCAATCACCTACTAAAATGAAATTTTAAACATATCTTCAACATTCTTAGTTGCTTAAAAACTACGTCAAACATACTATTTCAAATCATCACTGCGCCTATTCTTATCTCGCAATAGGGTCAATCGAACGCACCCTTATTAAGAGATCAACAAACGAGTGTAATCAAGAAAATCGAGCGTCCGAAGACAATTGCTGTAATATTTGATGTCAAGACATTATCACCCCGCCATCAAGAAAAAGAAACGCCCAGACAGTTGGATTCCCTTCCGAAGTTACGACATGAATCATCTACCAAAAGGAGTCAGCATGTGACAAATTATTCAACGACATGAAATTAAACATTTGCACGACGCAGGATCATTTTAATGGACTTTGGTTCAAGTTCTTATTCATTCCGGATTCCGGATTCCCGATTCCGGATTCGGGACCCGCAGAAAATTAAGTTTTGCCGTGGCAGCTGTGGGCCACCGTAGAGAGCAGGCCGTGGGAACTGAAGATGTTAAAGTCACGGCAATTAACATATTAAGCTTCAATTTGAGACATCTAACAATAAAACTGTTTCCCACCACAAGTCTCTGAGCGGGCAACAGTGCAAAATCAATGACGTCAGATTGTAACAGCGCACTGTCACCCGCGAAAGTTGACCGACGACCATCGTTGCTGTTGCCCTTGCAAGTTTTTTTTTTTTGTGCGATATAACAAATCACTTAATTAATGACTGGTCCCTCGGGAAACAGTTAATTTTGTTTCCCTCGGCTGCGCCTCGGGGAAACATTGAGATTCTCGGGAAACAAAATTTAACTGTTTTCCCTCGGGACCAGTCATTAAGTGTTTAATATTTCCCGCGCTAGTATCGAATATAAAACCACGTGACTGCATAAAATACCGTAGCAAATATTAGCCAATGAGGGAATAGCTTTTGTCTCTTCCGAAGCACTGTATCTGCTCATGCTTTTATGTTTGCAAATGGGAATATTCAATTTATCTCGTCATGATTTCTGTTTACATTGACTAAATGGATCACTACAATGCCAAATAAAGGAAAGAAAGACAAGGTAGTGTGTTAAAGTGCTCTGAAATTAGCTTTATTTTCGCAGCAATTTTCGCTCTGACGCAGAGATCGAAACATTTAGTGAGCACAAATGACAGACCCATTAGTCAATCTCGTTTGCTTTTCGCCGTCAACAGCAGAGCTCTAAGTCTGGAAGCAGCTCTAAACAAGGGAATAAAGAAAACGGAGAGGTTGCTTCTGAAGAGGTAAGAATGAAGAAGAACATCGCTTAAATTCTATGCGGGAAATTCTGTGTGCTGTATGTCGAATCTCGTTGAAGGTTGGATATTGTTTACTGGTGTGGGTGTTGACATATTTCGGAACCTTTTTTTCCCTCTAAATATGTGTTGTTTTGTTTCTTCGCCCCAGGTTAAATCTGCCCATCCACCGAGTCAAGTAGTCAAATTAAGGCAATATGCAAATGGTCCCTCGATCATGAGGAAAGAAAAACGACAGAGCTCTTCGTCGTTCAATGTTAGTGACAATCGCGAGATAATTAAACTACCTCCATTGAAAGGTGAGACACCACTTGGCGGCTGTCAAGCATTTTTCGCTTTGAACGCACCGAAACGAAAAGTTTTTCTTGTGCATGCACTCGGTGATACTACCAAACATTTTATTGCAATACAATTGTGATAACCATACACTACACATAACCATATACCCAAGGGAATCGTTATGCCCGTTAAATGGAATTTAAAATGGTATTTGTTTGGAATTAAATAGACTGGACGTTCACAATTTTTTACCAAAAAATTAAAGCAATAGTAAATATTTAAAGAAGTATTTATGAGTTGTTTGTGCTAATGTTAAACTGCAGATTTTTCATTTTTGTATCAAATGATTAAAGCAGAGATACAGAATATGGTGGTTTTATTCGTACTTTTCATGTCATTATGATTATGTAAACAAGTTATCTGTATGTAATTTAACACTTTCTATCTTCAGAGGTTTCATTCGAAATTTGGTATGGAAGCTTTATTTCCCCTCTTAAAAAAGTCTCTGTGCAATGGGGATGTTATGTCTTCAATTCTGTTCAGAGCGAAAACAAAAAAAAAAGCATTCCTCAATATTGTCTATTTTTTGATTAGGCTTTTCAATTCACTCCTGTTGGAGTCACAAAATATCGGACTACTGTTCAGCAATCTACAGACTACAGCTTTATTATCTTTTTATGTCCTTCTTTTGTGGGCCAAGTCTACGTATGCTGTACATCATTTTGAGAATGTTACTTTTCATTCCTATCGATATGTGTTGTTTTGAAAAGTGTCACAAAAAGAACACGTCTGCAGTGAAATTACCAACACAGTGGGCTGTCTGACCTGTCTAGAAAACCTGGTGGTGCCAACTCCACATTCGGTCTTTCTTGTTCCGTCAAGATGCCCTTGAAACGTATCTGGATCTTGTCTGACGCGCCAATCGAGAACTGGAAATGAATGAATCTTTTGACTTATTACACATCAGTCTTTTTTGACCAGGTTGCTGGGTATTATTACATTCTTCTCTCTAAGATGGGGGACATGTTTTTTCTCGAGGTGGACTAGTTTAAGGGGCAGTGTCATGAAATTTAGCCAAATTCAGCGACTGGGAACTGGCAACCAAATGAAGCAAAACATAAAAATAACAACTTAAAGGCTGGGACACACTAGACGATAAGTTGCTGCGTCAACACAACAATTCGTCAGCACAACAATTCGCCTCGTGTGACATGGTTAATTTTGTGAAAATCATTGTCACTGCAGCAGAATTTTGTCCCTGCAATCAGCTGCAAGATATCAAACCAGTTTGAATTCATGCGATTGATCACAATGACAAAATTATCAAAAGTAGCGTTGTCGTACGGTGTGTATAATTCGGGCAACAAAGTATAATTGAACCAATGAGAGAGCATCAGAATATTATGATCTGCCACATTGAATCAGAAAACTAGTTCACATTTCCCCTCATATGAGATCACTGCATGTGCACGGAATAGGAGTCGTGTTTCAGCAACTTGTTTTGCAAGTAGTACACACGGAGCAACTTGTTGCCCAGTGTGTCTTGGCCTTAAAACATTGAATGAAATATAGGTTTGAGTGAAACAGCAAAGTGTTTTGCAATACTATTGGAGCAACTAAGTTGAAAAACTACGAAAAATGAACTGCACTGTCATGAAACAGTTCTTTAAATTCAGTACTGAGGCCTTGCTTCACCAAATTACAATAAATTGACGACTGGCCTCCTAGGAAACTGGTTGGTTTCGTTTTCTTGGAAGCTCAAGGTTCCCCTTGCCTTCATGCATCTGGGGAAATAATGATCTTCCCAGAAAACGCAATTACGGTAAATTGTTTCCATTAGAGCCAACCATTGAAGGTTTTAGGTTAACAATATTTATGTATATGAGTATTTATATAATGCAAGCTATTGGCTACAGGTCAAAGTTCAGTAGAAATTGTCCCAGTCTCTGCAATAGACCAAATCAGCTTATTCAATGTTGTACATAGTACCCAATTAAATCTCTTTGGGACTAAAACATTTTGTTCCAGGTGTTTCCATGTCATTCAAATATGAATGTTATTATAATATTATAATGCAAATACAATACACAAAGAATCTCAACCCCTGGAGAATTGGGTACAGCATCAAGTTAGTCGATTTGGTCTATTGTTGTGTTGAAGTTATGTGTTAATAATTTTACTTAGATATACAATGTTGGCATAAACGTCTTCTGTCTTCTCTGACAACTCTAGATTTTGCAGTAGATACTAATTTAATCCACACTGAAGAAGGCACGTCTTTTTCAAAACATGTTTTACTGTATAAAACTGGTTGCTTTTTTAAGTTATCAAAACAAAATATTTTTGAAAACTGTCCATTTAACTGGTACTTGCATAAGTTCTGCTTTGGTTCGGTTTTTAATGGAAATGATTTTAAAGAGCATGTCCATTTACTTTCGAGATGAAACATTTTGGCAGGCTCTATTGTTTTGGTTGAACACCAACAATGCAAGAAATTAAGTAGGAAGCTGTGTAGGAAATAAAACAGAACAACAGGTGCTTTGCAGATCTTATCATAAATTCACCTTATGCTCTTAGCTCCCTAAAAGCCCTGTGCTAATAAACTGAGTTGTTATTGTCACCTTTTTGAAGTTTGTGATGAAAGATAAAACATTAAATTTTGTAACCTTTGCTATGGTACATTTTCTGAAATGAGCATACTCGTTGCTTAATTAGAAAATTGAGATTTTATTGAGCATGCCATTTAAATAATGACACAAGAAAAAGTACCGTACTTCCAAGGATTTTGCTGTTAAGGCGGTTGATGGTTCTGTTGAATATTTTTTGTAGCAGTTGCAGAGTTGCAGATGTTAGTGTGAAAAAATAATTCATTTAGTTTTGGGGATATTGCCTGAAGAGCTATAACTATGGTTATAATTTTGTAACCTTTTCGAAAATTTTGCCATTTTGAAGATGGGGTCACACGTAAACAACAAACAAATGTATGCGAAGAGTACCGTTTTCTGTAATATGTCCAGAAAATCTGAATGATGATAGCAACAATAAAGGAGCAGGTTTTTCTCTTTTTGAAAGTTGAACGATGTGGCTGGGCTAGAATTTGTTGTGATTTTACATTGATTTGCCTTAATTAAAGTGCTACTATGATAAAGAAATCACTGCCTTTTTTCTTAAGATTTTGAAAGTGTGTTTGCTTAAAAAACCTGACTGGCAAAATGTTGAGCTTTGATTTTCATCCAAAGGCTCTTTACGTTTGAGTGTAAGTTTTGGATTCCATGATCCGCCATTACTCACGTTCAGAGCTGACCGATTGGACCTCAGAGGGTTGGATCTAGGGAAAAGTGACGTCACTTACTCACTAGCTTAAATTATCAGCGTGTAAATGCAGCTTATTATAGTTATGTGCAAGACACAAGTTTAAAAGTCTGAAAGCCCAAAATGCCATGTTGGGTATTAATTCATCTTCATACACATGCCTTGCATTCTTAAACCAGTGAGACTTTGACGTCATTTCCTCCTCAAATGTAGCTCCCTCAAGATGTTAAAGTTAGTACATGTAATTAAGGACCATTAAACAGAAAAATTCCAGTTAAAATAAACAGCTGCCTTTTTGAAATCAAGGCTTAAAACTTAGGTCACTCGGTGTTTAGTGATCACAGTTTTGAAATCCAAAGAGAAAGAAGAAGAATTGATTTTTTTTGGTCATAGTAGCACTTAAAGCAATTCACACATAAAATCGTATGGCATCAGAGGGAGTAAAATATATTAAGTGTCACTCTCAGGGGTCAATGGGTTTTAAAGAGTTTCTCTTGACAAGTAATAGAAAATCATTAACAAACATTCTAAAAGCAGCCCCCATTGAGGAGTAAAATTGTCTGGCATTAGACAAAAATTTTAAGAGGGAAAGGGTTAAAATGTGGTTACACACATTGAAGTCTTCTAAGTCTTCTTCTTACGCACCTGTTTCACCCACTTTGAATTGGATGATTTGATCTTAAAAAACTATTGTCATACTGTGCCTGCTTTCAGATGCCCCACCAAATGAAAGGGAGCAACTATTTATGCAGAAGATACAGCAGTGTTGCATTCTCTTTGATTTTGCTATGGATCCTCTGAGCGACCTAAAATTCAAGGAGGTCAAGAGAGCAGCACTTAATGAGATCGTGGACTTCATCACGCATAACAAGGGCGTCATCACAGATCCCATTTATCTTGAAGTAGCACACATGGTAAAATACAGTTTGAATAGTTTACAATAATTATTCATCAAATTGGATTTACGAACCCTGATTGCTTACTAGATGTGAATTAAGGACCTTGCTATTTACCTCCAAGATAGCCAATCAAAATGTGTGGAAAGCACTGTTCTCTTTTCTCTTGTGTGGTGTATACCAATTAAATTAGTGCCTGTTTCATTTTAAACGTCTCTTTTAGTAATTTCCAGCCTTTAAAATTCAAAATTTCAGTCAACTGTTCTGTTTTTGTCTGCCATCAATCATGTTTGCTGTGACAGTTAGAACTCAACAAAAAGTGGATCAAAATCAACCAATCACAACATTGGGCATGACCCATTTACTTCTTCTGCGACTATGATTGACTACAGTTGAGATCAAAATCAGTCATCAGAATATGAACTTCATAGGCTGAATTTTTATGAATGGCATAGTAACTAGTACCTACTTGAAATTGCTATGTTTGGACATGGCCATAATTTGTTAGAAAAGCCTGAGCTGTTGGTTGAAATAATTATTGACAGCGTTGTCAGAAACTTTGGGTGAGAGCCAGAATTGGAAGAGTGATTCACTGTTCTCTGCAGTTAATTTGAATCATTCTTGTGTCAAGTTTTATGACAGTTGTGAATGATTTCATTAATCAACAGTTTGCAGTCAACACATTTAGGACTCTTCCTCCCCCATCGAATCCCAATGGTGCCGAGTTTGATCCAGAGGAAGATGAACCTAATTTGGAGGCTGCCTGGCCACATCTTCAGGTTAAGTATTGCAGCATCCCTTAACATTTCTACCCATAAACTGGGGCATAGATTATGAATTCTGTGAGACTGCCTGACATCTGTGGAACGCTCACTGTTTTTCTGTTTTCACATTAAATTTTCGTTTTGAAGAGATGTAAAGTTATCTTACGTGTGGTGATAAAAACAGTTTCTTGCACTAAAATAAGCTTGAAAGTTGAGTCTTGATGGAGCAAAGAAACTGTTATTAACCATGCAATCTTACTTTCCTTTCAGATTGTTTATGAGTTGTTCTTGAGGTTCTTAGAATCACAAGATTTTCAACCGTCGGTGGCCAAGAAGTTCGTTGATCAAAAGTTTGTTATGCAGGTACATAAAATAATAATTAATTTGGTTTTCCATTCCAGCGATTTAAGCAGTACATTGACTAAAGATTATTGAGGGCAGGGATACCAAGTCTCCCTGGAGCTCCGACCATGGCCCTGTTGAACTGTCCTCCCTATTTTCTCAGGTTAACAGCTGTGTTGTTAAGTGGAGGTCGGGTGCCTGAGACATTCTGGAGCTTCCACTATTCGCAGCCAGCTCTAAGATGGAGACTGCATCGATGGCTGGCAAAACCTGACAAATCAGCCATGAGCCTCCACGCCCTCGAGAAGACAGGCACCCGTCACACTGATAAACAGTGGAAAGTAGAGGGGGAAGGGAGGGGAAAAGCTGTTAAACGCTCCACACACAATGCTCCTTCTTCCTGCCACACTGATAAAAGAGCTCTACTACCCAAAGCATGAGAAATCCGACGCATGCGAAAATATAACAAAACCACTGACAACTATATTGACTGTAGTTGCTCCTAGTAGTTAACTCAGTTAAACTGCATTTAACTTCATTATACGTGTAAGACAGTAATTTTTCAAAGAAAATTTAAAAATTTTCTGTAAATTTGTTTTCACCTTGGGGTAGGTGTCATAGCCAAATCTTATTAAGCACCAAAAGCTACTTTGAAGTCACAAAATGACATCCCATATTGGCAAACAATTTTGGTATTGTGTGGTTATCATTGTCAACTTAAGATCATATGTGTCAATTACTTGGCTTATTGTATTACCAGTAAATTATGATTTGCTTATGGAACTAAAATGGAGGGTTTGTTATCTTTGAGGGGGAATGGCTGTATATTGGGATGTGCCATGTAGCCAAGTACCCAGGGGTATTTTGTCAAATGTCTCAGTTTTTTAATTTGACACAATGAAAATTGAAAGTTTACGGTGCCTCTTAAGGACGTTCGCGCCCAAAACGTTCCCACATACAGATTTTTTTAAAACTTGCCACGCAGAAAGGTAATGATCTATTTTTGCCAAAAAGGCAAAAAAAAATGGGGGGTCACTGTGCTCGTTTTCGAGATCATGAGGTGCACTTTTAGACGCTTGCGTTATTTTAAGACGATCTTAGCTTACAACTGTCAGCAATAAAAAAGCTACATCAGTGAAACTTAGATCAGGTAAACATACTCAATTCAACATAACTAATATAACTAAACAAACTTTAGCAGCTGATGTCTTTTTCTGAAGTGAAATAGACCTTGAAAAACGATACATATTAGTCTAAGAAAGAAAACTTCAGTCGCATGAGAGCATAAAAGGCGAAATATTTGTAACTTCTCACGTACAGATTTTTTTGTTTTTTGTTAAAATGGACAAAATCAGGAAAGGAAGTGATTACGGAAAGAAAAATGGGGGTCACCGAGCATTCAAGAGAGTAAAATCGCTGCAAAGTTCTCAAAGCGATTGTCTATTTGCACTGTCACGCCATTGCGTGACATTTCTGAGAAGACCTGGGTCCACAGCTATCCCATAATGCCATATGCTTTCACGTTCCATTCTTGTGGAAAATGTTTGCGCCTTTAGCATCGTGGTTACCTTCATGGTCTGCGATGCATGACGTGTGCGTGACATGCACGAGAAAATGCGTAGTAGCAATGGGCGCGAACATCCTTACTGAGAAAATGTGATACTTGGCTGTGTTTGCAAGCAGCCAGTGGTGGTCAGTCTCCTGTCAGTTAGGATGCTTTTGTCAGTCGTTTTCAGTTGTACGATATTATACATGCATAGTATGCAGGGTCCTCAAAGTATTATTCTGGAGGTCATTGGTCTGATGCCTCCTTAGTAGCATGTACCTTACTCAGAGTATTCCAGAATCATCATTAAAGAATTACATCTTTTCAGTACCTTTGGGTTGTTTACGGGCCATCTGCATTAATTTTATGGTAGACTATGAGCAGTCCCTCTTTCGCACTTTAGTTGGTTGACAGGCACTACAACAAATAATGAAGGGGTAGCTTCTAAAGAAACTGTGGTGCTGCGTCGGTGGGGAAGTAAATTCGATTCGCTCTGATGAAGGGTTAACGCTTGAAACGTCAGCTTTTAGAATCTCTGTACGGTGGCCAATTTACATTATCAACTCCGTTGATAAAAGCAAATTTTTGTATACAACAACAAATAGCTGTGTGAAATCTGGAATCAAGGAGGAGCTCGTCCTAAAATTCAGATTTTGCATGGCCATTTTTCATGCCTGTCATCCTGTGCTTGACTAAGCAGAGTCAGAGGGACTGCTCATAGTCTAATTTTATGGTTGCTGTGGTAGTTGTGGCTCGAAGTCTGGTTTGTGACTGGAAGGGATTGTGCCACCATTGTTTTGAGACTAAGTAGCAACAGCAGTACGCAGTTACTTGGATAAACACAGTGGCAGCCTCAGCAAACAACAATCTATTAAGCACTTTTTGGGTGATTTTTTGCCTATGACTCTACTACATGACTAACAGGAAAACAATGGTTCCCATGAAGTCAAGTTGTGTTGGGTCCTGAATGGGTGATGAACTGGGACTACACTGTTTGGGAGGCTTGGGGGAGAAGCAGGGGTGTTGTAATGTTAGTAACATTTTGTAGCAGCACTTGCCTCTTTCCAGTTTGTGCAGGATTCATATCCTAGTAGTTGCCATATCCAAGCTTTTTCTCTGGGTTCTCTGCTTTTCCTCCGGAGGGCGGAGGTACATGTACTTTTTATTGATGTTCTAATGGAGATGTGCTGCTGGATGGGGTCGCATTTTTACGAATGTTGTTAACTATAATGGGGTTGCATTTCCAACAGCGTTCCCAACAGAGTTACTAGAATGGGTTGTAAATTGTCGGGATTTTGGGGGTGAGAAAATTCTGGCTAGTGGGATTTAAAAATGAAAAGATTTGCGTTAAAAAAAAGTTGTTACAGAGAGAACTGCAGCACTCTTGATTTAATACTTACTAGTCTAGTCACATTACATTTTGTTTTGAAATTAAAAACCTTTATGCAAGGTTTATGCATATTAAACAAAAAGTGACTTAGTGGGGGTCTCTAAAATTACGTTTACCCATAAGTGACTAAGATGGAGTCTGTAATAGCCCTTTTCACGGTTAGTTTTTCTCATTTGCATTACAATGTAATCTTAGGCAATTTCGGGTTACCGGTAAAACCACAAAATAGCCAGAATTTGCCCCACATACATGCTAGATTGTATTGTAATGCAAATTAGAAAAACTAACCGTGAAAAGGGCTATTGCTGGTTTTCACTCACATGATCAACAGCCATGTTTTTCAACGAAAACAAAAGGAAGTGTTTGCATAATAATAGAGTTAAATTCCCAGAGAATTTGGTTGGGGCACCAACATGGCCGCCTTTTCTTTGATTAGGGCACCAACATGGCGGTCATGACGTCATGTGAAAACCGAGAATTGGCCATAAAAATCAGCATAGCATGTTCCCAGATATGTCCAGATGTAACCCTCATTACGTGCATGCGGATTTCAATAAGCATTGCACAACTTGTTCTGTTGCTCTTTTCCCCAACTTCAACATCACTTGTTTCTCTGAAAACAGAAATTATTAATGTTACTAAGTGTCCCCCAAAACGCTGCTCCTCAAGTAAAGATAAACAGGTGCATTTACTCTAAGCCAAAAATAATGCCAACCTTTACCAAAGCTTTAGCAAATTAAGGCTTGCACTTACCCTTTCACTCCTGTAAGGGCCAATGAGACTTATACACTCTGTCTAACGCCAGACGATTTTATTCGTCAATGGGGAACCCCACAGGGGTGAAAGGGTTAAAGAGGCACTTTCTATTGGATGTCAAAATTGGTTGTGCACCTAATTAGGTGCATTTCTTGGCATTTGTGCATGTTCCAGCTGTGAGGGCCCTGATGAAGTGTTCTTTTTTCTTTTCTATCTGTTTAGCTTCTTGACCTGTTTGACAGTGAAGATCCGAGGGAAAGAGACTTCCTCAAGACAGTCCTCCACAGAATATATGGCAAATTTCTGGGACTGAGAGCTTATATCAGAAAACAAATAAATAATATATTTTACAGGTGAATGTTTTTCTATTTGTAGTAATTATTCAAGATCTTTGTAGAAAACCTTCAAACTGCTGTTTGGTTGGCTGACTATCAGATCTCGTGTATGAGGTCATGGGGTCTGCTCCAAACAGACCAAAATATTGTTTGCTATTTATGAAAAAATGCTCAATGGGTCAATTTTGCATCAAATTAACTGTGCTTTTAAAAAGAAATTTGGAGTGAGCTTTCCCCATGCTTCATGCAGACAGCATAACTGTGGTGATAGAGTGGAGTAAAAGAAACAGATTGAAGTAGTTTTCTCTTTCATTTATTTACCAGTAAATTGGAGATGTGCAATCTGCAAGCCAGCGAGGCATGCTATAGAGCAGATGTGTGAGTCAGCTGAGAACACTTTCAAATAGCACTGATGGTTAGCTTTCAATAACTATGAGTTGACTTGCTGGCCCGCATATTGTGCAAACTGCGACAAATCATGAGCTTTGTGCTGTGAATTACTGGAAGTTTGGGCTTAGCAACAATTTTGCCTAATAACAAAAAGTCCATTTATGGTATGCGGTACTTGAGGTATCTTTGTGCATAATTATTTACTGTTTATTTCATGGAATATACCTGGTTTAGGGGATGGAGGACTAAATCTGTGTAAAGAGATTTTGTACATGCATGCAGATCTGAAGGGTTTATGCCTTTATCAAACAATAGTGCCTTTAAAACAATGTTTTTTTTACAGATTTATATATGAAACGGAGCACCATAACGGCATTGCAGAGTTGCTAGAAATCTTAGGGAGGTAAGCATATCTCTTTTATGTTCTGTGATACTGGTATAGATGGCAATAGACTTCCTGTCAGTGTAAAATGCAGACTGCAGACTTTGTCTAAAATGCAGACTTTTAGTTCTTTATCAATATATAAAACAAAATAGGTTCCATGTTGCTGTGCATCTGTTCAGTGATAGATCACAGAAGATGTCCAAAATGTGGTAAGAACATCAATAACATGTTTGGCTGTCTCCTTAACCCTTTAAACCGCAATAGTGCCACTTATAGGATTTTACTCTGCCTACTGCCGGATGATTTTACTCATCAATGGGCACACCCTCAGGGCTTAAAGTGTTAACAATATTGTGTTCGCACTTTTTTTTCATCACCACATTTTAATGCCATCTGTGATCTATTACGGAACAGATACACAGCAACATGGAATCTATTTGTTAAACAGATAACACCCACTTTGACCTTTCCAGATTCCCTTCTGGACACCTTGTCTCTGACACTCACTGGAACTTTTGATTATTTGTAAAACAATGAATTTTATCTTTGAGCACCAGAAGATGACATTTTAGCCCTAAGTGACCATCTAATGTTCTGTATAATTTTATTACACAGATACTGATGAAGTGTTCAGATTAAAAACAACTTGTATAATTCATTTTTGAAAATGGCAAAAAAAGTAAAGTGGTCACCAACTGTTAAAACACACATGTTGTGTAACATGAAACAAGATATGAAAGTTATGAAAAAACTCATGATAATGTCTAATAATTTGAGCCATAAAAATATTAATGTAGTAGAGAACAATAATAACTATATTACAGCACAAAAGTATATCTTACAGTGAAGGGGAATTTCTCTTTTTATTGGCTAATCATGTTAGTTTTGATAATTAACAACAGCTACCGGTATATCCTTTGTGACATGTGAAAGATAAATTTATTATTAATAATCGTTACTGTTAAGGGCAAAGATATGATATTTTTAATAAAAAGGAAGATCCTAGTATTTCATCAATATCTATACTTAACGCCCACGTCGCCAGTGGAGGGTAGGTGCCCAGGAAGCCTGGGGGCTGCAACCGCAGTCACATCCCCAAGGCGCTAGAACACCCGACTGGCCTGCCCAACCCGCAACCAAGCCACGAGCCCCCCGCGCCAGGCCCCCCTAAGGCACCCGTCACACTTGAGCCAGATAGCTCAGTGGAATAATAATAATAATAACACACAAAAAAAAGGAAAGGGGGGGGGAGAGGGAGGGAACGCCGAGAACCACTAAACTCCTAAACCGACTCACAACGCCACGCCAACAAACACGCTGCAAGCACATTGGACAACGCATGCACTACGCAGGAATACCGCTGAACCATGTCAGCCCCAGGGCTCCCCCAACCTAAAGAGTGCTGCAAACGCTACAAAAACGCATAACAACGCTAACAAACGCCTGCAAAACGCTACTGACCGGACTAGCTCCCGGTCGTGAACCATGTAACTATAACAAACGCTACAGAACGCACCAAAACGCTGAACAACGCTACCAGACGGCCAAGACACTAACAACCGCCTGCAAAACACTACTGACCAGACTAGCTCCTAGTCGTTAACTATGTTAAATTTTATTTAACTATACAATAAAAAATTTGGACAACATCAAAATAATTAGATGATTGAAACAAATTCAGGGAACAAAATAATATTATTCATACACTAGCTTAAGTGGAAAGTGGGACAGTGAGACCATTATGCAAGGTACATTCGCTTGTGGACATCATTAAAATATACACATATTTGCTACTGTAATCTGGCACATAAATTATCACTCTTATTTTCTTGTTAGTATCATCAATGGCTTTGCACTTCCACTAAAGGAAGAACACAAGCACTTTCTGATGAAAGTTTTGATGCCTCTACACAAAGCCAAGGCTCTGAGCATGTATCATCCCCAGGTAAGGAATGGAAATTAGGTTATTCTTGACAGCTGGGCTTGTGAAAGAGGCAGGGAACAAATCTTTTTGTTCTTGGGTGGTGGACTTCAGTTCAGTTCAAGGCAGGATGTTATTAATTTGTTATTTGGTTCACTTTTTGCCAAAAAACAATTTTATGATTTTAGAATAATTATATGAACCTTCATTTATTTGACCTGTGGAATGGATACTGATTTTGACTTGGAGTGTACCTGTACAAGAAACCACCATGCTTTGACTTTTGGCCTGTCAGAAACTGATAAGATACAAAGCAAATTACAGGGCATTAACCCTTTGACGTCCAAACCGGCCTAAACCGGCCAGACTTAGTATTTTACTCCGTCTAACGCCAGACGATTTTACTCTTCAATGGGGAACCCCTGGGAGTCAATGGGTTAATTTCACAATAACGTTCACAGCATACACTGTAAGTATGCGTAATGAGAACTCCACTTCAACATTCTGACATTGATCCAGTCTCTGTAAGTGATATTTTGAAATCATGTTGGCAGAGGGCTTAATTGCTATAATTTGACGTCAGTTAAGGAAATGTTCTTCCAACCTTTTCAGTCCTAAACCTGCCCCCATTGACAAGCAAAGTCACCTGCCTTTAGACAGAGTAAAATCTATCCGTGTCACTGCAGGAGGGGATGGGTTTTAATGACTGTATTCTGCTGTAAGCATTGCTATTTTTTACATCCCAGGATGTGCTGCTTTGTTGGTTACAGTGTTATTTGTTTTGCTTTGCAGTTGGCATATTGCATTGTTCAATTCTTGGAAAAAGACCCAGCTCTGACTGAACTGGTAAGACGCCAAGTACTGATGTGACACACCTTTTTAT
Source organism: Montipora capricornis (assembly GCF_036669925.1). Taxonomy (NCBI): domain Eukaryota; kingdom Metazoa; phylum Cnidaria; class Anthozoa; order Scleractinia; family Acroporidae; genus Montipora; species Montipora capricornis. The sequence continues at coordinate 10,835,239 of NC_090894.1, forward strand.
TGTGTAGTCTCCTTATGATGGAGAAGCCTCAGCAAAGAATTTGGATTTAACAGGAAGGCAAATGCCAAAAAATAATAGTTTTATTGAGCAAAATCATCCTCTACATGTGTGTTACATAATTATAATTCTTTGTTTTCCCTTGCTGATCATGAAGTTAACATGAAAATTAAGACAATAATAAATAAATTATTTTAATCAGTGTTTGGTGGAAAATGCTAGACAAGTATGATGATGATGTGTTTTATATTTCTTCAAACATGAGTCCCCCATTCATACAAGTGTCAGCTTTGAATAGCTGGTCCACACCCTCCTGCACATTGATGTGTTCACATAACCACAAAATGGCACAAATACTACTTACATCTAATATTTCAAATGACAATGTTGTAGTAGTTGCTGTCATTGATTTGAAAGGTCCCCTAAATTAGCTACTGAAGCGGCAGACACAAAACACAGGTCACAGGTCACAGGTCATTGATTTACCAATACAGAAAGTATCCTAAACATTCATAAAAGCTAACCTTAGGCCTAACTAGGTCTAAGGTTGGCTTTTGTGAATATTAGGATACTTTCTGTATTGGTAAAACAATGACCTGTGACCTGTGACCTATGTTTTGTACCTGCCGCTACTGAAGCTATTGAACTTCTTTTATTCCCGATAGGTCATCCTCTCACTTATGAAATTCTGGCCAAAAGTTCACAGCCCAAAAGAGGTGAGGAATCATTATAAAGTTTCTAAAATTAATTTCCCAAATTGATTGTCTGACTTGTATACTTGCTTCATTTTGTTCAGGTGATGTTCCTCAATGAGCTTGAGGAAATCCTGGATGTTATTGAGCCACTGGAATTCTCTAAAGTATTAGAACCACTTTTTCGACAGCTGGCAAAATGCATATCAAGCCCACATTTCCAAGTAAGTGGGTTCAGAGCTTGAAAAATACTTTGATCTGAATTCTCAACTTTGTGTTTCCTTTAAACTAGACCAAGCTTACATTAGGTGGCCTTTGTGAGTGGAATCATATTAAAAAGCAAGCAAAGTCTAAGCACCCATTTCAAATAGCGCTGATAAACAGTATTAAACGGTTAGCTTTCAGTAACTGCAAGGTGACTTGAATGGCTTGCATGTTGTACAAATTCAATGTATTTGCAGTGTTTCATTGAATTTTTCTCCTTTTTCAGCTACTTGTCATTTGTCAACAACAAATTGTTACTTCAATCTCTCACAAAGTTTTAATACCAAAATGAACAACAGACACAATTTCCAGATAATTAATTAATAGAATCAGTTGCCCTTTACCTTATTTACTGTTATGACCAACATTTGAGGCTGATCTCTGATTAACATTTGACCCTGGGTAGTACGGTTCCAGTGTTATTATTTTTCTCACTAAATGTTGGTCATTAAATATTTGTTTCATTTAGGTAGCTGAGCGTGCACTGTATTATTGGAATAATGAGTATGTGATGAGTTTAATGAGTGACAATGCTGGAGTCATTGTTCCAATCATGTTCCCTTCATTGTACAGACATTCAAAAAACCATTGGAATAAGTAAGTCATGTCGTGTCGTTTTATGATGTTTCGTTCTGGTCTTGAAACCTATGAGTCTCAGTTCTTTAACTTTGAGATTGTAGCTTGATTTTCAACAACAACTTCCTTTAGATTGAAACATCAGTGGAAGTATATTGTTGTTAGGATTGTTTGGATCATGAGCCAGCAGGCTGGTACTGTTACATCACATGCAGCGAACGTGTATAAAGTTAGGCAGAAAGTCAGACCAAGATTACTTTATAGAAGCTTCAAACTGGAAAGATTATTGATCCAGCAGTTCATTGATGTGCTGAACTTGGTATAGACTTCACACTTGAGTGGTCATTAGTAGACTTGAGCAGATTGATCAAAATAGTTTCAAAATCTCAGAAACAACATTAAGTAAAAAACTATTGTCAGGTTGAAAATAAGCATTCATTGAGACAGGAGTGACAGTTGCAACATGAAAGAATGTGTAACCTGTAGACAACTGTGTCCATTTGAGGGATTTCTGAGAAACCTGAAACCCATGCGCTACTGTACCAATAAATTGACTGCCCTAAAACATGAATTTTGCCAGAAGTAACAGATTTGTTATCTTTTTTCTACTTAGAACAATTCATGGCCTTATATACAATGCACTGAAGCTCTTTATGGAAATGAATCAAAAGCTGTTTGATGAGTGTTCGCAAAAATATAAACAAGAAAGGCACAGGTATTTTAAATGATTTTAAAGGTATTTTTAGTAGTGTTGAATAACTTAATGAAGAAGGAGTGTTTTAAAATGTTGTCAGTGATATTAATTTATTATTTCTATTAAATCAGTCATTGATTTCTTGGAAGCCCTGCTCTTGCACTCAAACATGTTTCTGTCAAATTGAGGGGCTGCATTGTTAACTGTAATAAAAACATTCTTTTTGCTATTTTGTCAAATTGCAACCAAATTTTAATCAGTAAACAGCGGTTTACAGGTACACCAGCAACAGGGAAATCTTTGTTTACATTTTTTACCTCAGTAGCATAAGCCCATCATTTTCTAATCAATCAGCCAAAAATCATTTCTGAATATTGAAAGTCCCTTGTATAAATTGAGCTATCTCTGAAACTTGGGAGCGAAATTCACCAGATAATCACTGAATAATGAGGCTTAATAATGAGGCTTTGAAAATTCGGAATTTTACTAAGAATGTATGCACCGAAGAATTTATCAGTTTTTGATGGCTTATAACTTGCTTGTTATCATTTAGCCAAAAGGCTTAAAATTGGACATTTCACTAAGTTCAACATGTTTTTTACCTCTTGGAAGTCAATTTGTGAATGGCGTGATGCAAATGTAGTGAAGGTAAAGGATAAAAAGAGGTGCTGTTATTTTACTTTTCCTCTTCTTTTGGCCCTCCATTGTTGTGTAAAAACTAAACAACCAATTTCAAACAAAAAAAGCATACATTTGGTATGTATACATTGCATTTATTGAAAAAAATTCTTTGTTTGAACCCAGGCTTTATTTTGGACAACCTGAGGGAGTCACTTGAAGATGACTCAGTAGATGATTTCCTCTCAGGTGGTCAAAAACTATATTATTATTATTGTCCTTCTCAGGACTGCACCCAACCAGAAAATAAAATTTAGTCAACTCAGGTATATAGTGTTTTGGTTGTTGACTCTAAACTAGTAGTATGTTGATATTGCTAAGAGAGCTGAAATTGTGAGTTAGTTCCTACCTTCAGACTAAAATTTGACAGAGGAGTGCAAGTAATGTGAGGCAAATTGAGCCCTACTATACTGTAGTGTATTGATCAAACTTTTAAGGTTTTTCTACCGTGTGATCATAGGGAAAAGGAAAAGCTGAAGGAAAGAGAAGAAGCGTGGATGAAAATTGATGAATTAGCTCGTAAGAACCCTGATGTAAGTTGACATAATTATTCTTAAAAATTGTTATTCAAGTATTGATCATATCTTGAACGAATTGGTGAAACAAGATTGCGTGCCTAAAATCTCTCTGGAAAGGAAACTTGGCAATGAAATTGACAGACACTGTGGCACATTTGTGACGGTGGTGGTCAAGCTACTGCTTGAAACCTGTACATGTGTAATCCTTTAATGCTACATGTACGTGTAACTGTAACCTCATTACGACTTAAAGAATCCATGGTGCATTACTTGCATGTAGAGTGATAGCATCCTTTATGTCTGGTAAACTCAAGTAATGGTGTTAGCACCACTATCAGCTTTTCTAACTGGGGAAAACTAGCACCTCTTTTGTATTCTAATAACGCTGTTTCCTTTAACACTTTAACACTGTAGTATATCAAGATTGCGTGCGTGGAAAGTGGCACTAAAACAGCTGTTGTATGCATGGAGTTAGGCAGCGGCGTAGAAGGAATGGACGAAGGAGATGTGGATTTTCAAGCAGTGCAAAATGTGGTAAGCTAATGTTAAAATATTACTTTGTTATGGCACACTTCATTTGTGGGCCAGAAGTAATAATAATTATTTTGAGCCAGCTCCGCAACACTCAAGCTGTGATTCAGGTTCAACCTTATGCAACATTTTGATCAACAAAATGTTGGACTGTGTTTCCAGCCTTTAGAGACTGGAATAATAATAATAATAATAATAATAATAATGGCAATAATATTGATTAATGATTGTAACTAGAATGGATACACCACAGTCAGGTGTGACACTCAATGACAAGTACATCGCATTGCATTACATGTAGGTCACAACGGTAACAAGGTAACATGGTTACAGAGGTACTGTAACAAGTGAAGGCAATATTCTCAGGACAATTTGTGAAGGTTTACACGTACATGATGCACTACCCATGGATATAAAGTGTCACCCTTAACAGTCATTAATAACTAACCATTCTCGAACAAATGCCGATTATGTACTTTATAACACTACAAACGATACTACTTAGGGTGCATGAAATGACCAGTTTTTGTCTCCTTGTTTCACCCTGAAGTTGTAAGTTGTGTTATGTATTTGTCATAAAGTGTCATACCTGAATGTTGCGTATCCATTTTAGTCATAAACATTGATTTAATGCTGTCCAAATAATGGCAATTTGGTAAATGGATAATTATAACTTGTCTCTATCGTAGTTTAACTTTGTTATACAACTTCCAACAAGGTGTATGGCCTATTTCAGCAGTCAACACGAAATAATAATTTAAAGATACATATTTCAACACTTGTTGAACAAGAGCTGCAAAAAGTGAACCAGAAATCACTGGCTTTAATGAATGGACATGCATAAACCTTTTCTCACACTCTCAGCATTATTTAAATTGAAACCAAATGCAATCTTGGAAACAAAGGATTGTTACTAATTTAAATTATTGACAGTACTTGCTCGATTTTAATCTGTAGGAAATGACTGCAAAGAAACCAGAACACAAGAAATTTGTACGGCGGAAATCAGAATTGCCACATGATTCCCAAACTGTAAATGCTCTGACAGATTACAATGGCCCTGGAGAATACCTCGCCTCTTCTCAAGAGGCTTAAAACATCAATTGCCTTGTTGCAGAAATTTTACAAATTTTAAACATTTTTAATTGGTTATTAATTTTCTTCATAATTGTTTGTTTTAAGATATCTCTGTCGATAATCAAAGATTACTCTTTGGTGAAAATGTGCAAGTCAGCTTTGCTTTTATTCAGTCTCTTTTTCAGTGGAGTTAGTACGATTTTAGTATGCCAATATTTAAGGGAGGGGGGGGGAAGGGGGTGGCTGTTAACTACCAAACTGTTGCTGTGGCCCCTGTCAAATGGTCATTTCTGAAGTCCCTTTAAAGGGGCTAGGTCACGCAATTTTAGGCAATTTCAGCACTGATCGAATGGTCATAGAATTAAATAAAATATCAAAATAACTTTTCAAAACTATAGAAGAACTCTAACAAAACGTAGGGAAGCCAAGAAGGGACATGGATGGACAAAACTGGAGAGGATTGAAATGGATTGAATTTGGGTAAATTTGAA
>NC_090894.1:10848256-10850756 GCF_036669925.1 Montipora capricornis
ATCTAGTTTTCTGTTTTATTTTTGCCACAGGGAGCAATGGATATCGAAGGTCTTAAAGAAAGTTGATTGTGACTAACGCTTAACAACAATGAATACAACTTCACTTGGACAACGTAGTTTACAGGAAATATTTAAAAAACCGACGTACATACAAGACGCTAAATTCTGGAAAAGTATTCTTACCAGCTGAGAACGCAACGTTTACTTGAAAAAAAAAATATAGAAAAAAAAAAACACCGAATAGGTAACGCTGGAAGAACGAACTTTCGTTTAATTGATCAGAATTTTCAATTTTAACGATCTTTTGAATGATGGTAGCAAACGTACGCATGTTTGTCGTAAAAAAATAATTTGTCAACATTTAAGTTCCTTCCAACGTTTTAAGTCTTGCGGTAGTTAACCCAGCCTATCCGCGCGAGAAGAGACAAAAGTTCGCTAACCCGCGGTTGAATCGATCGACACAGAGAGACTATAGCATCTATCAATGTTAAGCCCGGGGGGGGGGGGGGGGACCCCCGGGCATATGTGGGGCGTTTGACCTCTATTGCCTTCCCCGCCCTCAGGAATTTGACTACTGAGAATCTGGGTCCCAGGGTGCGGACGTTTGCTTTTTTTGCGCGGAGGAATGGGACCAAGCCACATCGTCCCATGTGCTCGTCTGTGCGCCGGCCATAGCACGGCTAAAGCCCAGAAAGACAGCTGTTTTGATAGAGACAAGCACTTGTTTTATATTTATAAAATATACACAACTACTACTATGAACTTAAGGGACATTACTTCCCCAAGGTGGGGATTTTTGATCTGATTTGACCAGATTTTGGGGACCCACGGTGGGGATTTCAACGAAAACTTCTTCTGAAAAATCATGTCCGTGGTCTCCCCCCCACCACGGGCTTACCATTGATAGTTGCATTTAAGACTGATTTTCACGAGCGACGGAGTCGGAATCGTAATCAGAAGCGCAGAGCGATACGATCTACGCTTACGATTCAGAGTAACATAGTCTTTTACAGAGGATGCCAAAAAGAATTGTTCTACAAAGACGAATTTATCTAATTTCAACTGACATAACGTTCGTTTAAACAAACATTTAAATGACCCTTTGTACCCGGCGGGAGAAAAGTTGGCAAGCCTTTTTTAGATGTACCTTCTCAGAAACTAACATCTTCACAGAATCCACCTGACATGTATGAGCGAACCTTTGTCAATTCAAGTTCAAGAGAGAAAAATCTGCCGTTGAGGCTATACCACTGCAAATTTACAAAATCTATGGAATATTTCTCTCTCCGTGAACGCTGATTGTACCTCAAATATTTCACAACATTCTTAGTTCAGAGTCCATCGCACCGAAAGAAATGTTTATTCAGTTGATTGGCTTTGTAAGCCTGTGCCACACATTTTTGCCAAGTGGAGCGTGACTTGCTCGCCAACGTTTCTCGCGCTACCTTTGTGCTGTCTACGACTGTTGCTATTGACCAAAGCCATTCTATTGGTTTTGGTTGAACAGCAATTCACTGAAAAACGCTTTGAAAAAAGTGTTACTAATTGCGCGAGAAGTGGAGCCTAGATCCCTCTTACCTTAAAAGGAAAAGACAATACCAAACAGTCTTCAAAATGATGGGCCATTTCCGAGGTTTTGTCTGCCTCCTCTTCAGAGCGAGTCGAAGTGCGAAGTTTTTATGAAGGTAATTAGTTCTACTTTACATTTGAATGAAAACTAATTTTCACAAGAAAAACTTTGCACTTAGAGACTCGCTCTGAAGAGGCAGACATGAACTCGGAAATGGCTATTCAGTCAACCCGTTCTCGCCCTTGAATTCGCGACTATCCTGATTTGTTAATTTGCTTTGAATTCACTATTATCATAATGGATAATGGGAAATGGTCATATTTGTTTGAAAAGACAACCCAAGAGTATGAACATAGGACTCGAACCCGGGAATGTTGATGAACCCGTCACCTAACCACTCGACCACCACACTGCTAGATGCTCAGGGTCAATTTTTTAAACACTATTTGATAATGCTGTATTATCACTCGCTACAAAAGGTCGGTTTTCAAACTTCAAGACAAAAGCTAAACATTTTCAAATCAAAGCTTAGGCCTAATTATATATTCAGCAGCGATATTCTATGGTAGACTTAAATTTTTTTTGAGAAAGGCGGTGTCTTGATCTTTAGTGGTAAAGCGGAAAGAAGAGGTTCCTATAAAGTAGAAAATCCGGGTTCAAATCCAATCCACGGATATAACTTTTTACTTCCTCATTTTCTCTGCTACCACAAATCCTGGGACACAGTGTCCAAAATTCACAATAACAGTGAATTCAAAGCAAATTAACAATTCAGGATAGTCGCGAATTCAAGGGCGAGAATGAGTTGCACAATTTCACTCGTCCCGACCCATTTAAAGCCTGGAACAGGCTAGTTTAAGTGCGAAGTTTTTCTTATGAAAATTAGTTTTCATTCACATGTAAAGTAGAACTAATTACCATCACAAAAAC
>NC_090894.1:10860756-10898256 GCF_036669925.1 Montipora capricornis
AGGTAGGGATGACCCGCTGATATTGTTAAAACTCTTCTTTCAATCAATGTGCATTCTACATCATCATCTTGGAGAACTGTCTCCTTCTTCAAGATTTTAATTGCATAAATTTCATCACATCCCTTTCTTTCTGCCAGAAGAACCTGTTTAGGAAAGAACTACAATAAGGTGAAACGGCAGAGAATCAAACAAGTTATTATAAATTGCATGTGAAAAGGAGGCTTCCAAATTTTGCGAGTACCCTGTGCTTTTGAGATGTGGGTATCACGTGTACAAGCCAAACATAATGAGGGAGAATGCTTGTTTATCACATTTCAATTTTTAGGAAAATGAGCTGGTTGGAGTTGGCTTTGACCCATTGATATTAAATTCTTCTAATAAATACAACTGTATATTAGTTCAAATTGTCTGAAAGCCAGGAGTGATTATCAACACCAATATCTTTCTGTTTTGCACAATGGTTATGGGTTAAAATTCATGGTCATGGGTTAAAATTCAGCTATGACCCCTAGCTGGAGTTACATACATTAGGGACCTTTAGATCGAAGGACGAGGATGACTATATGAGTACGAGTTTTCCATGCTGAGTATGCACATAAGGTTTGGTAGTCTAGTAAGTAAGTGAGTGAGTGAGTGAGTGAGTGAGTGAGTGAGTGACAAAAACAACAAAAAGAAGAAAAACAAGCCCCAGTTGTTCAAACGATGGACAGCACTATCTCCTGGATAACTCAATCGGTTTTGCTAGTGTTAACCCACTGGATAGTGATTTATCCAGTGGATAGCATTATCCACCTTTTGAACAACCAAGGCCAGAAGAACAAATTCTTGCTAACCTTGCCAAAGCTTCCTTTTCCTAAAACTTTTATAAACTTAAAATCAGACAGGCCAAACTTCTTCTGCCGCCGACGCACTCCCGGCGAGGTTTCCAAGTCATCTGGTTTTATTGGCAATGGATCAAGGCAGTTGGCTTTTATCTCTGCTTTTATGTTTGATCCATTATGTTGAATTGACGGCTAAAAAAAAACAGGATCATTAACTTTTACATTTATGGCCAAGCCACTATGCTAACCTTCAATGAACCATCAATAAAAAATTGTAACTCATCTTTTGCACAAACTTTTTCTCATAAATAGGCCGGCAAAATTTTTGTAAAGTTTTGCACGCAAAACAATGAGCTAGTCAGCATTCTTTAGCAAGCCACTTCGATTTCAAGTAAAGTTGACATCGAATGTCAACTTACTGTAACTTTCCTTCAATGTGGATAGAAAGCTGTGAAGTATCCCTTTCCAAGTTTCAGTTTCATAAAGGCACATTTTAAATGAGGTGTATGTCAACATATTTCGCAAATCCCAGTTTGGACAATCAATGTGCAGTCCAGTGCTCCAGTCCTTGTTAAGCTGATTACACACAGTACAGTAAATTCCTGGTACAGACCTTTTTTACTCTCATTGATTCTGTCAGTTTGTTTCCTGTAGTCCCCATATCTTTAAGAATTTGTGCCATCTCTTTAGCATTGACTCCACAGTTGTTGGCAACATTTCGTCGACATCTGATGTGGACGTTCATTTTGCAATCTGAAGCAACAAAACCAATCATAACAGACCATTTTGTCATGCAATTACGTCTCAGTCAATTCTACAGTCAGAAATGTTCTTTTCCGCCAACAAAATGTTTGTAACGCTCTTTCTTATACAGAGACAGTAGGGAATGTAGTGTGCTGACCCATATGGTCATTTGCTTAGTGATGTTATCAACTTTGTTCTACCTTAAAATTTTGAAGGTAAATTAAGTTGCATGGATTGTATACTTTACCTTATGGAACAACGCTTAGATTGTTCTGCTTGTGTGGGTATAATACAACATTTCATCAGACAACAATTCCCATAAATCCCATCACAAGGACAAACTGCTATGGTTCATGCAAGACTGAGTTGGGAAACAGAACATTTTGACTCTATGTACCATGTAGTCTAGGTTTTTGTGTACCTGAACATTGCATCCCTTGTCGAAAAAGACCATAAAGAAGAGATCCACAGTGGTCACAGAATGTTGGTCTCATGTAATTGTGTTCGGCAAATCTGTGAGGTACATTCACTTTGAAACGCCAGGAACCAGTGCTTGATCGGCTCAGGGACCGCTACAATTTAACAACAAGGAGAAAGGACAAAAAAATGGTCTCAAATTGAAATACAAATTTATTGTAATAACAGAATGTAAACTATTTTGAGGAGAGTCACTGTGCCAGTTAATTCGATCTAATGTATTTCCAGCATGAACAAGGGCTCCTACATGTACAGTGCAGCTCAAAGATAAGCAAGCCAAAATGTACGAGTAAAACACGAACAATATATGCATATGATACGCATACGGGTAAAGAATGCCCGCCAATCATGTTGTGTTTCTTTGTTCGATGCTTCAGTGTCGTGTCAAGGGTGCAAGTGTATATCTGGATTCATAATGAAAAGGCTTGTGTTAATGGAACCAATGAAAAGTTTGTGTTATTTCTAAATCACTCATTTTTTTTGCTGCTCTTTTCTAGTAAACAACCTAGCAGTTTTCGATCACCAACAATTTTTTCATTAATGTCGACTTTGCATTATGCCACCAACTTATCATCTCTCGCTGGACTCGGGCCCGTGCTTTAATAAGAAAACAAAAATAATCAACTAAATACAATCGTTCATCTCTTACAAACAGTACTTTGAATGAAAACGTTGTCTTTAAACGGAGAGCTTTTTATCGTTTGAATCAGCGAATAATGTACAGTAGACCCGAAAAAATGTTCTTTTTCAGTGTTTGCCGTGATGCCATAACACAATTATTTCACAATGGCATTTCGCCAGCGTGGTCTTTAAAAACAAAACTTTTCCTTAAAGAAAAATTGAATAAATAGAATTAGTGCATCTTACAAACTTTGAATGAAAATCTGGTCTTTTAACGGAGAGCATTTTACCGTTTGAATCAGCGAATTATGCCCAGTAGAAATGAAGATAATGGCTTTTTTCAGTGTTTGCCGTGATGCCACGGTGAAGCTGCCAAGCAAGCAAGGTTCAAATGTCATTGAAGTAACATATGTTCACGAGCTCTATACCAGTCATTTGATCTGTTGGTTGTGTATCTCAGTACTCAGCATGCTACATGCAGTTTTCATTGATGTTCTTGTATTATGCAACTTCTGAACTAGGGGGATGCTGTGACATTTGCATCTATAATTTGTTGATTTCAGTTGACAGTGTCCCCAATTAGTGCTCCAGTGCTAGAAGACTAGACACTTAAATAAAAGCGTACCGCGTCCTCTCTTAACCGCGGAAAAAATCTTGGTGAAACCTCGGCTTTCGGTCACCGTAGACAAGGTTTTACCTCGGTCAAACTGGAGATTGAATGCGCAGTTTCACCTAGTCAGAACCGTGGCAAATGCACAAATAGTTTTGAGCGGTACTGTATGTCCAGAAATGCACATAACACGAGGAAGTGTCCCTTTAAGTCTAAGCATTTGCTACCCATTTCCAACAATAAGGTAAATGCAAGGTTAGCATTATTTTTTGGTAAGGGTACATGCAGCTGTTTATTTTTACTTGAGGACTAGAATTTGGGGGAGACTTTCGTCTGTATTCCCAGACACCAGTGTTGAAGTTGGAAAGGAGAGCAAGGGAAAACTTTGTAATGCTCATCAAAATCGTCAAGCATCTAATCATGCACATTTCTAAAAACAAACCTATCTCGTTAAAGGATTCTATAACAATGTTATTGTCTTTAAGCCAGGACAAGACTTGTTTCCAAAATTCAGAAGACACTTTGCAATGAGAGAGTAAAATAATGTTCTAAGGATTCTGGTTCTTCATTGCAAAAAGTGCAGTTTGGAGATTGTGAAAGGCCGAAGTGATCTTGGATTAAGTTAATCAGCTTTCGAACAACTGGGCCCTGGACATATCTGGAAATCAATAGAGCATGGCTCGAATTAACGAAAAAAATCCAGTTGCATTTTTGCAACAAGATACCAAAATTTAGTTACAATTTCACAACTTTTAGACGAAAAACTGATGTGCTGCATTGTGTTGTCAGCAGTTTAGCAATACAAAATATAAGCCCGCAATTCTTGTGTGTAAAGAAACCTCTGAAAATGGCAAATGATTGAAGGAAAGGAGTTGTGCACGTAACACCACAGCTAAATTACGCTACAATTATGCTATGTTCAGATTGAAAGGAAATTCACAGCGAGAAACAAAATAATTTTATAATTTCTTTATCTATTTTAGCCAAAGTAGCAGAAAAGAGGCAACTGCTAACCCATTTGTTTTGAAAGAGCGAAGGTGAAAACAAGTCTTAATTTGTGACTTCTCCAGATATTTTAGTCACAAAGGGAAAAAATTCAGTCGCAACTGCTACTGTATTGGTTGCAATTTCAAGCCCTGTGGAGTTTCACAAGTGCCCCACTCCATTAACCCTTTTTCTCCTAAGAGTGATACTTACATACTTAGTGATACCTAGGGGTGCAGGGATGGTGCAGTGGTGAGAGCACTCGCCTCTTACAACGTGGCAAGGGTTCGATTTCGAGATCCGCAGTCATAATGTGGGTTGAGTTTGATGGTTCTGTACTCTGATCAAGAGGTTTTCTCCAAGTACTCCTGTTTCCCCTCTCCTCAAAAACTAACATTTGACTTGATTTGCGTTAATTGTTAATTTCAGTGCTAGAACGACTAGACACTTATATAAAGTTCCTTTCCTTTCCTTTACAGAGTTTTCTCTGTCTGATGTCAGACAATTTTTGCTTATCAATGGGGCCACTTCAGTCAAGAAATAAATTACCGTAAACGTCCATGTATAGGCCGCATCCGTAGATAAGCCGCACCCCGAATTTAGAAGCGCACATTTTGGAAAAAAATGTAGTACAATAAAGTTTGAAGTTCCAGTAATGTTCTATTGCTTTAAATCAACAAGGACAAACAATCAAGGTTTCTGGTTTCACCATAAAGTTGAAATACGAACGAGAGCTTAGTAGCCAAGCTTTAAATGTGGGGAGGAGTCTGGACCAGGGCCTGGGTATCATGACCACGTCTGTTTGGAAACCCACAATAGGCGAAAAAATTCATGCAGAACAGGAGCTTGATAATGCAGTAGACAAATTTGCCGAGAAGGTGGTCAAGGACAACGAAACAGTTGGCCATTTACCTCGCGAATTTTGTGGTATTTTATCGCACGTGGCGGAAAGATATGCGTGGAAGTGACTGGCCGAAGACGTCACAGCAAACAGCTGTGCGGAGGAATGGGGATTCCTTGTAGGTTGGTGTTTACTTGTTAGAGAAAAGCGAAAATTAATCGCTTGAAAGAACTCTTGGAGAGCAAGATTCGCCGATAAACACTCAAAGACACAAATGGCTCCTTTAGGAGCCACCACTCATTAAAAAGCCAATGAACAACAGCAACATGGTCTCAGTTTCTTTTTTGTTTCGTTACTGAGATCTTCAGAAGTTGTATGAATATTAATTAGGTTTTTTAAAACTCCAAACACAGATGTATCCATGGATAAGCCGCACCCTTGATTTATGGCTTCAATTTTGTGAAAAAAAGTGCGGCTTATACATGGACGTTTACGGTAAGAGTGACAGATCACAACAAAGGGAACCCTATGCCATGATCAATTCAAACATTGAAACAGTTCTTTAACAACTCACACATGTGCAAAACGACTGCCAGGAATATATAGTTTATCATCCTTAACCAAGAAGACCAAGAGGTCAAACCATTCCAATATATCAACACAAAGGCACTACTTGCTCCTTACTCATTTACAGATCCCACAGCCGGAGTATCCTGGCATTCATATTAAGCAAACCCCAGCTAATAACCAATCAGATTAAAGCATTTTGTCCTTGACAAGATGATAAACTTATGGATTAATTTATATGTAACAATAAGTGTAACAGACACAGACTGTTGCTAAGTTGTATTATCAAATGAATGTACATCATACCACTTCCTCTGGAGGAAAGCCTTCTGTCATCTCTTGTTTCACTCCTGGACACTGAGAGACCACTTCCAAATGACATCGTTTGTGAACAACACATGTGCACACTAAAGGATAAAACAACCAAATTCCAAATGAGTTGCCATGGCTTAGCACTACCCTAGCCAGGGATACAAATTCCCAGTCGTCCGGTTGTCCCAGACGACTAAAAACCCATCCGGACAAGTACAATAACTCCAAAGTTGGACGAGTGAAGTTTTAGTAAATGTCTTTACATGAATGCCATCACATGTTAAAATATACAATGTACTTTCATTCTGATCGCTTTTCATTCAATGGAAACTTCCAGAAAATAAGGAACAAACATGCAACTTGAAATCCTCAGTATTGAAACGATATCTTTGCCTGAGTAACCCAAAATTTGTCCGGGCAACCCAGCTGACGACTTTGATAAAAAATGAATGTGGATCCCTGCTAGCAGACAGTAGAACGAAAGGGTTCTCATCCCATATCAATGATCTATTAACAGTCTATTAAACTATCTATTAACGGTCTATTAAATTAAGGCTGGGTAGATGTAAAATGAAATTCAGGAATTCCGGGTTAAAATTTCTTAAACCTTTTTCTACAAAAACCACCAATCTGTGGAATGAGCCTGAATTACTGTTGACTGCCCTGCCCATTTAAGTTAAACATTTTGATACAATTCCTTTCCCGCAGTGTGGGCAGTAGGCAGCGTTTGCTTTCAAGGTGTACCGGAACAACCACAACTATGGAAAGATACGTTTTCAAAATCATGAGTCCCAGAGGGAAATGGATAAAATTGTTCTTGTCCAGCGAAGAGGTTGCAAGTGCAACCATGGTTTCGCTGTTACTTTGAGTGCAAGAAAGGTTCCCTGGACTGTACAGTAGCGTCAAAGACAACACCTCTCAAGAATTTGAACTATTTACAAGAAAAAGTGGGAAGGACAGTGACTCAGTAATCCAGGCCCATTCCACAGATCGGTAGTAGATCATAGTAGCTTCAATCCCCCTTCAAATTCTAACCTTACGTTAACCTGTTGACTCCTTAATTGCACGCCCAATGACAAGTAGAATCGTCTGGCATGCGACAGAGTAAAATATAACTTTCACTGTTACAGTCGAAACCTTGATTATCCGGACTCGCTGGGACTAGACGAAATAGTCCGGATAATCGAGGGTCCGGATCATATAGCATATGAATATTAATGAGGAACAAACACTGATTACATTAAGAAAGCAACATTTAATCGTGAAACAAAACATTTGCAAATTGTTTGGAAAACACTATGCTCTACATCTTCACTGTCCGTTGTGAATACCTGTACACGTGCCGGCAAATGACATGATCTTTTCCTTGCGGATATCAGATATCTGCCGTTTACTACAACCATATTCAGCTGACAAATTGGTTCCTTTTTCTTCTTTCTCTATTTGCAAAATTACAGCCTGTTTATCTTTCATCGAAAGAACAGATCGCTTACGCTTCAAGGACATGATGATCGTGAATAATCATTTGTGACGTAGTGTAGGTTGTTTGCTGAACAACAAGCCAATAGAGTGTGAAATTTCACTTAGCAACAAAGCAACTCTAAGCCAATCAGAACTCATTCTAAAGTTCTGCATTAGTTACGACGTGTGCGAGCGCTGCTTTATTTTGCTTTTTGAAAGCCAAACAAACTTGCCTTTACTTCATTTTTCAACGCTGTAGTTTTAAAAAGAACATGGTTACGGATCTTGATCATGACTAATAAATATTCATGCCAAACTTGGGACCAGAGAAAAAGTCTGGATAATCGAGAAATCCGGATAATCAAGATTCGACTGTACTTACTTTTTCATGAATAAATCAAAATTAGAGGACAAACCAAATCAAGTTGAGATAAATACTTTATTAAATCTGAAATTCATAATCAACTCAAACTCACCTTGACATTGATATCCTTGCTTGTTGAACACACCCCTAGAAATAAAAAATAAAACACTTTCTCAGAAAAAAAGGCAAGTCATGACTACCAGCATCCAACTCTCCTTCTCGTAGAACAAGTCAAATAACCTGCCCACGCCCAAACCTTACTCAGGGACCAAATGACAAGCACACACGCTGAGAATACGTATATGGGATGCCCTGCTTTTGATTGGCTGAGGAGATGTTGAATGACTGTTGTTGATGAATCGCACAAACCCTAATACCATTCCAAGTGTGAGTGGTGTGAATTCTCTGCAAGTTAATACGTTATTGGGCAGATGTCTTTAAAAACTTTGCATAATTTGGTCTTGGGTAAGCATCACTCACTGCGCACCCTTGGTGCACTTGAGTGAAAATGATATTACTCATTTTATTTCTTTTACTGAAACAAGTTTATTGTCACTTGCAGGGCTCAAAATTAACAGCAATCCATTAACCAACAGATAGTAATTTCAACGTTTGGTTACTAAAAATGCGCACAACTAACCAGACATGGTTAGTATAAATTTTCTTACATATTCAAATTATGCTTAAGAAATACAAATTATTCCAAAATGGCCACCATTTTAGTATTCTTTTCTTTCCATGCAAATTGGCCCTTATGGCCTCAATTTCAAACGTAAAATTCAAAGAATACTTGAACAATGCCATAAGGGCCAATTTGCATGGAAACAAAAGAATACTAAAATGGCGGCCATTTTGGAATAAGGTGTATGATCTCTTGACAAATAAAATGTTCTTTTTTTAGGGAAGGCTGATGTGTTATTTTCCTGAATTGCTCTTTGAGTCAAACAATTTGACAAAATACTGCCACGGTAGTTGTCACGAGCCTTCACATCATTAAGTCTTTAGATAGTGAAATTTTACTTGTCATACATTTATCTTGTGAGTTCAGTGTAAAAAATCTTAAGATGCTCTCTCAATGCAATTTTTTTCAAGATCAGTTATCACTTCAAAAACACGCTTCATGAAAGCGATCGAAACGATGCACAAGAGGTTAGACAAGAGCTTAGTAGCGAACCTCCAAATGTGGAGTGGAGTCTGGGCATCGCAATGAAATGGTCGGCCATTTGCCTCATGAGTACTCACGAATATCTTGGTATTCCTCGCATATGGTTGAATGATATGTGTCGAAGTGACTGGCCTCAGGAGTCACAGCAAACAGTTTTGTAGAGGAATGGAGATTCCCTGTAGATTGGTGTTCAATTGTTCAAATAATGCGAAAATCAATCATTTGAAAGAACTCTTGGGGAACAAGAATCGCAAATGAATGCTTCAAGAAACAAACGGCCCCTTCAGGAGCCATCACTCATGAAAAAGACTACGAACATGCTTTCACTTTGTTCTATGCTTATTTAGCGACATCTTGAGAAGTTTTTATGAATATTGATTATGCCTTAGAAACTCCATTCTCAGATGTTTCCGTAGATAAGCCGCACCCCTGATTTTTTATTTAACTTGAGAAAAAAGGTGCGGCTAATACATGGACTTTTACGGTAATATTGAAGTTAAAAAAGAACAGATTCTTTCAAACCTAAGATTTAAATTCATTTTGACAATGACAACAGTGGGTTACTCTGTACCCAAACCAGCTGCTAACTTCACATTTTATTGAAACCCCTAATACTCATGAAAAACAGCTGTAATCATGCATCTCCAAAGTCGACTGTAGCTTGCCAGCTTTCGTACAAATCCTATGTTTGAGAACATTCCTCCCTAACTGACTGATGTCTAACAAGGAAGCATCTTTCAAGAAAATAGTAACGATAACATTCTACATTCAAACTGTGCAATAATTTAAAATTCATTACAATGATCTTAATTAACAAACAATAAGAATAATTCTTAATGCCCACTAAAGTACCTTCTAAGTAGAATGATGGGCCAGAAGAGTGAAATTACCTTTATAATAAGGGTTTTAAGTTAAAATATTATGTCGACAAGAATAAACAAATTTCTTTAACTGAACTCACAGTAAAACAAATGCCTGTGTCGATGTTAAATGCATTCATCTTTTTCCTATTAATAAAATAATTTTGTATAAACAGGTTGTTTTGGTTAAATATTTGTGATAATTTTGTTTTAAATTACTTTTCCTTATAAACACCAACAAACCAAAAAGATAAATTTAACTGCTCTAAAAACTTAAAATCCAAAAACAAACTTCCCTAGATTCATCCTGAAGACACTATTTTACTCACCCTATGAATAAACAAAAAAAATTAATCTGACTTTTACTTGCAAATGTATATACATGCAAATGAGTTTGTGATGAATCACTAGTATAAATTATTATAACCAAGTTTCTTTGCATTGCATTTCTGAAAAAATGAAATTTTAAAAACAATTTTTTTTAACTGGGACTCCAAAACATGTAAACTGTGATATGAAAGTCAACCCTTTTAAAAATCAAATATAATGTCATTGTCAAAATGTGATTTAGAGGATAATATTTCCTTCAATATTCTGTTTTAATATTTTAAAAAAATTACATTCATAGTAAAGACAAAAACTATGATATGAAATGAAGATGTCTTTTGCATTAATTTTTCTTGTTTATTGATCTCCTGAAGTTTTGCTTTTGCTGTCTGATCAAAAACTACTCAATCATACTTGTTTATACTACAAACCCGCTTTTACATTAATTTTTCATTATTCTGTTTCCGAAAGAATTTTGTCAATCAATAGTAGTTGGTAATCTTCTGACATCAAGTTGTCAATCCAGTTTTTTTCTGATCCTTTCTAATGTTATTTGCGCCAGGGAATGATAAATCAACAATAAATTAGCCCTGATTTTCCTTAAAGTTCGAAAAAGATAACTGGCAGTTAAATACATCTCTCCCTACATGTAGTTACAGTTGCTGGCAGATTGCTTTGGTGATTACAGTACATGTGTAACTATCGATTGTGAACTCAGTTTTAATAAGCATGAGAATGATGTTTGCATGAAAGCCAGTCAGTGAATAGGGGTGATTATGAGGTTGAGGAATCTCATACCAACTGAGGCCAAATTACAACTTTACAAAGCAGCCATCCTCCCTCACTTATGCCTTGCCATTTAGTTTGGCATTTCTGTAGGACCTCAGATATTCGTAGACTGCAGAGAGTGCAGGAGCGGGGATTGCATGCAGTTTTTAAGGACAATAATAATAAAGGACAAGGTGCCTAGCTACCAACTGCTGCTAAAAAATGCCAAGGTACCATTTTTGCTTAATAGCAGACCACAAGATATATGTATTTTAATGTATAAAGTGAAACATACTTTGTGCTCGCGGACAATTTGTAATTTGCTCATGACTAACAGTCATTCCTATAATTTACGGCAAACGGATTTCTATCTACATGTACCAAGGTTTAGCACTGTCAAGTATGGAAAACATTGATATTTAGGCCCCAGACTCTGGAGCAAGCTATCAAGTACAGACAGATCGGCTGCCACTCTCAGGCATTTTAAGACAGTGATACGTAAACATGATCTAAGTAATATCATAGAAAGATGCAGTGAGTGTCACTTATGTAATTCATGATTTTATTAATTAAAATCCTTTTTTCAGTTATTTGTATTCTTCAGATGCATGGTAACTTATCTGTATTTGTATTGTTTTTATTAGTTAGAGATTTTAGTTAGGAGTCCCCTATTAGGAGAGGATATTCTCCCCTGCTAGACTTCATCTGACATGTTAATAAAGTCATTATTATTATTATCTCACAGCACACAAGAGACCATAGGTGTCCAAGTGATGCATGAAAAAAAAACTGTCATTGCTTAATGCTGCAAATTATATTCATCTTGTTTTCCTCATTTATAAATTTTATCATTTGCCAAAATATATTTAAAACAGACACACCCATGTGTAAAATATTACAAAGTGGACTGAAAGAGCACCAAAAATTTGGCATCAAACAAGTTAATTCACAATAATAATTATTACTACTTACATATACAAGAACGCTGCCTATCCAACACTTAACTGTCATTCAAGAAAAGATGATCCAACAATTTTCTCTGAAATTGTGCATTGTCATAGTCTTACTGGGACCAAACTGAAATGTTTTAAGAGTTTTTACACTCACATGTGCTGACACTAGCAACATGTGAGGTAAAAAACAAGGAAATGACTAGAACTGCCATCTTACTGCACCAAAATTACCTCTAAAATTAATAAACTTCTCAGAGCAGATCCTTGGATACATTACAACACTGTGCTCTGTGAAAAGGGTTAAATACACAGCTGTAACAAGGCCCCTTCTTAATGACAGGCTAATAAAAGTACTACTTAGAAGTGGTGTTAGAAGGTGCTTGTGAATTCACAAAAAGGAAAAAGGGTCAATTGGAAGTGCAACATAATGGACCATATCAGATAACTCAATGTAGTACCCAATTCAAACCCTTCGGAAATAAAACATTTTGTGCAAATTCTGAACTTAAGTAAAGCACGATGACTGCATTAGTCATACATAGACTACCATATTCATTTTGGGAAATTTGGTCATTTTTATGGTTTACAATATTTGTAAATTTAAACATTGACAGACTGAAATACAAAAGTCATGTCTCATTGTTTTAAAACATCTTATGTTAATAAATGTCCAAAATCTTTATTTTTCAATGAATTCAAAATTTTAAAATTAATACACATACAATTAAAAAATGAGGATTCCACATTTATAACTCACACATGAAAAAACTGAAAATTGCAAGAAATGAAACAGTAGATTTTTAATTTCAAAATCACGCAGTTGTATTTTTGTTTTAAACAATGTTGTTGAACTTTAGAAAAGTTTTCAACAAAATGTCACAGACAACAGGCTGATGTTACGTTTTGTGTTTAGTCATTCGATTAGAAGGCATTTGTCCAGACAAAAATAAACACGTGATTTCAACTTTTCAAACAATTTCATGCGACAAATTTGGGAGTGCCACGCTCTGTAAAACGTCAAAATTTGCTTTCAATTTTATCTGGAAAGCTAGGCGAGCATATATTAATATTTAATGTGTTTAATCCCATTATATTTACTTTATTGCTGCGTTTCTATTCTTTTTAAAGAGGCTGTGTTGTTAGATGAAAAGAACACAATTTTTGTCACGACGACCGTATAAGAACTCGCTTGTCGAAACTGACTTGATCATGAAAGAAAGTTAAATCGCCGATTTCACGCTCAGAGTAAATGATCAAACACAACTACAGAACGTGTGGTCTAGATATGAATAATACACCACAAAAAAGATGTTGCGATATTGCTGGGTAAACAAATACACTCAACAGCGAGAGAAGAAGAAGTGTCAGGCATACGTCAGCAGTGACTTTTGTCACTCGCATAACCTCACTACAGAGAGTTCGTACTGAGGGCACCGACAAATTTCACATTCAAATCTTTTGACGGCATGCAAGACCTTTCAAGACACATTTGCTCGTAAATGCATGCCCTGCAGAAAATATTCAAATTGCAAAAGAACATTAATGGACCAAAAACCAGCTGAAATGAAAATTGCTAACATGAATAATCTCTTTTCGTGCTGCAGTTGTCAAATGGTCACACAACAAATCCTCTGGATAGCTCTCTGCAAAAGAAGGCATCTCATCACATGAAAGGCTTCAAAGTCTCTCGCTTACCAAATAAAATCCTTGCAATGGCAGCAGTATGTTGGCTGTCTGAGCCAAACAGCCATAAATTTATGTCCGCTTATCTGATGTACACGACGTCGCATTGCCCCCCTTCGTCCTTTAATACCACTCTCTCTTTCCTTGAAAACCCTTTTCTCCTTATCTGCACGAAAACAGAGAACAAATCTTCACTGAAGTTCCCTTGTAAAGAGTACATTTCTAATATTTACAACCGGTTTGTCACTGGACTCGGCACAATTCCCGATTTGTCACAATCTCTCAATACTCCGCTGTAAATAGAGTTGTCGCAGCGTCAATACACACTGCTATTCACATTCGAATAACCTTAAAAATCGTTTCCACCTGTCACAAGAAAAACAACAACAAAATAAAAAACATCGCCATTTAAGAGTGCTTTGTTCGAAACTCTCCTGCCCGCATCTCACCTTGAATGGCAGGCTTGAGTTCGATGTATAGGTGCAATTTTCCTTCGGGTTCAAGAGGTATCTGTGGAGATGACATTACAAAATAGTATTAGTTAAGGCCAGCCTTGAGATTAATTAAGCTCTTTTGCTAAAACAGACACTCAAATAATTTTTACGTTTGGTCCATACCCAGATATCAGAGATTCCTTTTGTACCAGAATTCATAATCTCCTCGAAAGGGACTGATGAGTTTGCTACAAAGGGATCAGGCGGCATGATAGCATTATGAAATACAGTTATCCCTAAAGTTTCTCCATTTTCTATCTCCCTTTCAAACTCTTCGTTCCAGACTGGCGTCGATGTTTTCGGCTTGGAAGATGTCTGTGCTATATGCACGTCGTCTACGTTCAAAGATACGTAAGGGTCGATGGACTTGAGTCCACCAAATGTTCGTCTTTGAGCCAAAACTGCAGGTTTTAAATCGGTGGCTCCGATCACCTTCAGCTTCACCGACCCTGTAAAGCCCACCATCCTACTCTGAGCACTTTTTGACACTCCAAATGGTGCAAAAACTCTGTTTCAGTCTATGGAAAGCTTGGCATTGTCTAATTCGTTCGCGAAAACCGAATCGACCAATACTCCACACCGCTTTCGCAGATGATAACAATATTCTCTACAACAGCGAGAGGGTCAAGAATTTCCCAGCAGGCCGCTGTCTGCTTTTCTTACTGTCGGAACTCTGCGAGAATCTTCCGGAAACTTTTCGGGTATTTTCGGCAACTTACGCAGTACGTTACGCTTGGGTGCGGCTGCATTGTTGCAGAAGGAAGAGAAATTGTTATGTATTGATGTAATGAGCTTTCAGACTAGATTCTAGATAAAATATTAACTTATCAAAGCTTGTTATGTTTACTACATTTATTAATAGCTTTTAAAGGGGGCTAGGTTACACTGTTTAAGGTAAATTTGTTTAATTTTGTTAATTAAGAGCTCTAAACGTCAAATTGGCAGAGCAAGAGTCTTTCATTTGCAAAATCACGGCCACATAACAACTGAGAATGATTTTCCAGCTGTGTAAATGACATTTTGATATAGACTGATATAAATTTGAAAAAAGATGGGCCGACGTTTTTCAACTTTACCCAAATTCAATCCATTTCAATCCTCTCCAGTTTTGTCCATCCATGTCCCTTCTTGCCTTCCCTGTGTTTGGTTAGAGTTCTTCTATAGTTTTGAAGAGTTATTTTGATATTTTAGTTAATTCTATGACCATTCGATCATTGCTGAAATTGCCTAAAATTGCGTGACCTAGCCCCTTTAAGCACAATACCATTCAAATATTATTAAAAATCAGCCTTACAGTCATGACTGATGAAACTACTTACTTTCAGTTGCAGAAAGATTATAGGCGTGCGTCCTGATCAGATCGACAGTTTTTGTGCTTTTACAAAAGGGTTACTCCCAAAAATGAAGGAAAGACGACTCCAAAATTCAACTGCTTTAATTGAAATTATTTATTTCATTGAACACGCTGATTCGAGGAGTTTGGGATTGGACTACCTTTGGAGGAAGTTTTAGGCAGCAGAACCAGGAAGTACTGATTTAAATTACAGCATTGATATTTCTCTTTTGTCGTGGGCAGTTGAATATAGAAACCCGACGTTTCCACTCAATTTGATTACCGTATTTGCTTAGAGTCAGAGCTATGAGGCAGCTTTTTTTGCTTTCTTCTTCGTGTAGAGGCAGGCTGATTCAAGGGCGGAGGTTTGTCGAGGAAGGTAATCGTTTTAGAAACTTAAATTTGTTGAGGATCGAACACGCTGATTGACGTTGAAACATTCGATTTTAAGGTCCCGTAAATTGTTTATCCAGAAAACGTTTAAGTATGATTTAAAATCCCAAGACTGTCATTTAATTTTCGTTTCTTCTTTCGCTCCATTCTCTTCCATTCGCTTGGAATGGCCGTAAATTTAAAGAGAGGATAACAAAAAAAGGCGAAAGGATTTATTCGTATTGACCTAAAAAAATACTTGCTTAGATGAAAAGACACATCTTTACTTCAGTTAATATTTTCACTCATCAACGTTGTTTGTCGAGCGCCTTTTTCGATCGCAGCGATCATTGACCTTGTTGCCAGGAACATTTCGTGTTGACTATAGAACTCTCGAGATTTATTTATTCAACTAGAAGTGGTCAGTCAATTTCTCGAATAGAGTGTTTTCTTAACAGGAGGAAGTTTCAGGGTACGCTTTCCTCATTGTGCATGCCTTTATTTTCAATGCCTACGCATCTTTGCATGTTCCTGGGAATGAGCAATGCCTACATGTTAATCTGTCACTTGGTCACCCAATACTCAGTAGCCAAAGACCTAGCCAATGTCTGACTGATATTTTGTAGCTGCTCTTCGAAAATGACTGCGACTTCCACAAAGGAAAATTCTCAGTTAGGGCAAATAAAATGTTTCAATCACTTGATCAGTGGTTATGTTTTTTTTAACCAAATCAAAAGAATGTGTTTTATCCTTAACACTCTTGTTTTCAGCCATTTTAACCTGTTCAAAACATTAAATAAGTGGTGATAAATAGGTGAACATCGAACATGAGTAAGCATTATTTCAAAACTCCATTTAAACTCTTACATATCACTGTTGTCTGGAGCGCATAAACATCCTGCCGTTGTACTAGTAGTTTCATGTTTTTGACATAAAAAAGATTCTTCATGAGAATAGAGTTCAATTCTTGGATGACTAATTATGACTTCAAAATGGCCGCTGTTTCCTTTTTTCAGTGGCCTATGTGACGTCATGTGAAAAAAACTTATGAAACTTCCACACAAGAGAAGTTGAGGGTGTGGTCTCGTCAAATATGGGGGAGCACTCATTTGTAAACTATTTAAGGCGTCAGCGAAATGTTTATTGATCCAACACTTTGAACGGGAACTTAGAGCTGAACCACAATCTCCACCTTTCCATTTCAATTGTTGTTTTTTTTTACCTTTATCGTGATCCCAGCTCGATTTCGCACCCGAAAATTAATATTAGAAAGTGAATGGCCGCGTTGGAAACGGTGATATTTTGAAAAAAAAAAAATACTTTGGTAGCCAAACGGAGGTGTTGCGTCGGTGGGGAAGTAGTGTACAAAAATTTGGTTTTATCAACGGAGTTGATAATGTCGTATAAACATAACAACTTTCTTTAATTTTCCAGACATGTTTCGACGGTACATCCGTCATCTTCAGTGTTACATATTTTGAAATCGCCGTTGAATTTAAAGCGCACGCAATCTTACAAACTTCGTTACATCGCGTTGTCAATATTGCGTATTAAATCAAAACAGAACAAAACAAAAATTTTAAATGAGTGACGCTTAGTTCCTTACAGGGAGAGAGTCAGGTTAATGTGTTTCACCTGCTGGTTGAGATCGGGCTTCTCCCATTTTATATACATGGATTCCTTAAGCTTCACTTGGTACTTAGTGGCTGCAGAGTCCAGGATCTCGAAGCAATCCTGTGTGCAGGATGCCTTACAAAACTCTGAACTCTGCAGATGTTTAAAAACGTTCGAAGATCTGTCTGAAAGTAAGTGCTCGCGCACTCGTGTGGAGAAGTGTCGGCTGGTTTCACCAACATAACAAGCATTACAACAAGCATTGCACACGAAAATTTATAGACCACACGCGTGCGAAGCCCTACAGGGACAGCATCTTTCACATTAAAAAGATTCCTGACTTTGAAAGTAGTGAAGACTAACCTTATATCAATAGGTTTACATAACCGATTAGCAAGTTTGCGTATACCTCTCTGTGCCGTGACTGACAAGTGCCCAACGTAAGGGATTTTAAAGAAAAACTTAGGTGTTTCCTGGGGCTCGATTCCTGAATGAGACTGTGTTTTCCTTCCCTTGACTGCTGTCTGAATATATTTAGAAATATATTTGTTGATAAGGTTTTCAGGGAAGAGATTCCTCCGCAGAATGACAGACAATTTTTGAAGATCAATATGGAACCCCATCCAAGTGTTGTTTATCTTAAAAGTTCTATCACACAGTTTGTAAGTAAAGGGGCAAAAACTCAGATAACTGGTGAGCAAACCTGTGAAAGTTTTTTTCCGGTAAACGGTGGTTACACTTTGGTGCGGGTCAGTGTTATTGATTAGAACATCTAGGAAAGGTAGAACATGGTCAGCTTCCCGTTCCATTGTAAAGCGTATATTGGGGTGTTGATTGTTGATGTAATTGAAGAAAAGGGTTGCATCCCGTTCAGAGCGGAAAAGGCAAAATGTATCGTCTATGTAGCGACGATAGAATAAGACCTCTGAATCCCCGTATTGATCCAACCATATATTCTCATGGTGACCCATAAAGAGATTGGCGAGAACAGGGGCAAGGGGGGACCCCATGGCTACACCATCCACCTGGTCATAGAAGTTACCCTTGAACAGGAAGTGAGTTTCCTTTGTAGCACCTGGTCATAGAAGTTACCCTTGAAAGGGAAGTGAGTTTCCTTCGTAGCAAACTCAAACAGCCTTTTAAGCTCATGTTTACTAAGTTTCAAACCTGGGTTACCCTCAGTTATATACTTGACGGCAAGTAATGTGAAAGATGCTGCAGATGTGAAAGATGCTTCGCACGCGTGTGGTCTATAAATTTTCGTGTGCAATGCTTGTTGTAATGCTTGTTATGTTGGTGAAACCAGCCGACACTTCTCCACACGAGTGCGCGAGCACTTACTTTCAGACAGATCTTCGAACGTTTTTAAACATCTGCAGAGTTCAGAGTTTTGTAAGGCATCCTGCACACAGGATTGCTTCGAGATCCTGGACTCTGCAGCCACTAAGTACCAAGTGAAGCTTAAGGAATCCATGTATATAAAATGGGAGAAGCCCGATCTCAACCAGCAGGTGAAACACATTAACCTGACTCTCTCCCTGTAAGGAACTAAGCGTCACTCATTTAAAATTTTTGTTTTGTTCTGTTTTGATTTAATACGCAATATTGACAACGCAATGTAACGAAGTTTGTGAGATCGAGTGCGCTTTAAATTCAACGGCGATTTGCTGAAGATGACGGATGTACCGTCGAAACATGTCTGGAAAATTAAAGAAAGTTGTTATGTTTATACGACTATCTATATTGCTGCTATCTAGACCAGTTGATAATGTAAATTGACCACCGTACAGAGATTCTAAAAGCTGACGTTTCGATCGTTAGCCCTTCGTCATAGCGAATCGGATTCGCCAAGAAGTTGCCACTTCTTTGGCTTCTTCAGTTCGGAGACAGCGGCCGTGCCTGGATATGCGCTTTATCTTGAGAGAAACCGAGCCGGCTAAGACTAGAGTAAGCACGAGATCCGACACCACAATTTCTCTCCCTTGCTGCACATCGGGGACAGATATCTGAAAGACCAAGGCTCAGACCTTACGTTGGGGATCATGGTTAGATTTGGTTTTCCTCTCCCTCTCTTTCCCGCCCCCAACCCCGTCGTTTTGGCACCCGGCCCAGACCTATCCCACACCTTTCTAATATGGCGTCTGATAACCCTACCGGCGAGTCTAAAACACAAGTCACATTCCACAAGTCACTCGTTGCAGGTCATTCTTTTACCTTTTTGAAAGTAACCCAAAACCCTCAATTTGGCTAACCCTTGGCCTAAAAACCACCCTTTGGCCTAGGGTTTGCCAAATTGAGGGTAAGGGTTACTTTCCAAAAGGTAGAGCAATGACCTGCAACGAGGAATGTGTGGAATGTGACCTGTGTTTTAGACCCGCCGCGGCGCTACCTCCTTCGAGCAGCTATATCAGACAACGACTGTCTTTTTGTCAGTCAGCCAAAAAAAACAGCAGAATATTGAATTGCTGTATATTTCTCTGAAATTTTGAGCACGATATCCAATATTCGGGTTACAAAAAATGCTGCTTTAGTGCTTCAGCGCTTTTTCCATTTCCCTATTGAGTGTTTTCACGTGACGTCACGGCGGCCACGTTTGTTTCCCTAAACAAAGCAATGGCGGCCTTGATGGTGCTCAAACTAACCCTCCGGGAACTGAACTCTATTTTTATGCAATTTTTTTTTGTTTGAGTCCATGTAGAGACCTTATTCATATACAATTCTTTTGTCCAAGTGCAACTTAGCCAACTTAGCCTACCAAGAATTCTTGCTCTAATATGAAAATCGGTAGGCTTATTTGCACTTGGACAAAAGAATTATAAATTGACCGCCATTTATGAATAAGGTCTATAGCTTTCGATGTATGATATTTCGTTATTTACCTACAACCGAACGTTTAAACAATTTTTTGAAGTTTTGAAGCCAAATTGTTAAAAGCAGAATGCCTTTTATGCGCAAATTGACATTTTATTGAGACAAAGCGCAATGAAGTAGGCAAAATTTCCCCTATTCTTTGATTGCACTCACGTGATAAGTCGGCCATGTTGGTGCCAAAACAATAGAAAAATGTAGCTCAAGTTTTGCATAGTAAAGCCGCGGCTACACGAGCGATTTTTGTCTCGCGCCGGTGATGCGATTTTTTTCAGATTTTGTCGCGTCGCCTGCGCGCCAGGCTACACTTGTGGCAAATTTTGGCGACAAATTGAAGGCCGCGCAAATCGCATACTTCAAAAGACCTGGGCACTATAAACAGACATTCCTACTTTAATTTCATTGGCGTCGCAAGCGCGGGCAAAAAGTTCCAGGGTGGCTACACGGGCACTCTCTGCGATTTTGTCGCGAAAGTTTCAACTCTGGCGACTTTTTTCTTGCGATTTTTTTACTTGTCGCGTCGCGAGTTCGAGGGTGGCTACACGTGCAATTTTCATCTCGCGCGGGCGACGCGACAAAGTTAGAAAAAATCCCATCACCAGCGCGAAAAAAGCGCAAAAAGCGCAAAAAGTCGCTCGTGTAGCCGCGGCTTAATGGCGGACTTTTTCGCTATTTTTCTTTTTAACAACATGGCCGCAGTAAACGTCAGGTGCAATCAAAGGATAAGCGATTTACAGCCAGAAATATCTGGCTCCACAGTTTTGTTGCAACTTTAAGACTATGTGTCCGAAAGTACCGCTTGTACTTAATTTCCTTTTTTCTTGCATTGGGTCTCGTCCAGCGCGAATTATTTATCAACATAATATCTGTCAGACTTGGTTCCTAAAGATACTGGTGCTACGTCTTTGGGCGAATGCTGACACGAGTTGACAGAGATGAATTGACCACCGAGCTGAAATCTGGAAGCCAATGTTTTGAACATCATGTGGTAGACTCAATGACCACACAAAAACACAAGAATCATTTCCTCCACCAGGCCCCATGCAGTTCACTGGATAAATCACTTTCCACTGGATAACTCAATTAGTTGTGCTAGCGTTTAGAGCGAGTTTCAATCGAGTGTCGTAAAACCAAAACCAAAGTAATTACTCTGGCCAATCAAAAAGGACAGAGACAATCCAGTAAGCCAATCAAAACTCGAAGTAATCAAACACAAAGCGCGGGAAAATGTGAACGCGCGAGCCACGATTGGTTTTGGTTTCACTATTGATTGGTTGAAAAGGTAGCGCGAGAACTTTAAACCAATCACTGAGCGAAGTAATGCAAAACCAAAGCAATTCACTAATTACTTTCCGCAAGATAGTGATTTATCCGGTGGATAGCGTTATCCACCTTTTGAACAACCGTGGCCAGGAGCGTAGATCTGTAGGCGCAATAGAGAAAAAGTAGTTCTAGTATCCCTCGAAGGAACACGAACATCTAGAGTCTTACGGAAACACTTCATTTGAGCTTCTAGTGTTCAGGATCTACTATCAGCAAAACGGTCTAATGAGAAGCGAGGTCTCATCATACTGGTCAACCTCGTTTTCCATAGGAGAGGTTAAATGCCAGAAGAACGAGAAACTGTTGAAACTGGCATTGTTGTAACGCGCCCGAGAAACGATGATATGCAAGTTGCTTGGCAACGGGCGAAAGGATAGTGAAAAAGATGATGAAAGTCGTAGGGGGGAATCGAAACTTCAACAAAAACCTTTTGCGAGGTTCATGAGTTTATTTATGTTCTTAGACGAAGTATCCAATTGGTGTGCGAGCTGGACAATGCCAACAGTGCGACTCGATGTAACATTGAAACCAAAGAAAACTCTCATCTTTTACGTCATCGCCTCCTTTCGATGTGAAACCCAGCGCACACCACCCCACCCCACCGCAAAAAATTTTTGCTCAACGTTTAAAAACACATCAATACAAAATAGTTTCGTCCAGGTGCAAATATATATATATTTATTATTTGTTCGTTTCTATATATTAATTTCTCTTCAAACCACCTCCAGCTGAGGATTTCTAGAAAACTGTCTGGCGAATTATATAAAATGTACAAAAATATATATATATCTATGAAAACCTACCTGGTTGGAATGACAAATTGATCGTGTCACATACTATCACGAAAACTATGTATAACGCACCAGACATTGGGAAAAATTGTTAACTCAAGCACCTGACTACGAGCGATCCCCCAATTGCTCAAGTGTTTTTTCCCTCGAAATGTCGCTCGTAAAAACACCCGCAAAAGCAATGCAAGCGTAAAACGAGGGGACGAGGTTTTTTTTCCGCGTTACATTCGAAGGACAGAGTAAATGGGGCAGCTCACAGTCCGGTACCTAATAGCATAGGACCAAAATTTAATGACGACGATTTCTGATGCAAAAAAATACCGTACTGTACCGTCAACAACAAGTTCAGTACGATTTGAATAACAGAGCTATGAAACGTAAAAATGCCGCCAGACAAGCCTTCAAAAAGCTGGAAACTTTTAAAACTGCGCGATCGTCCAAACGGAGGAACAAAATGGGACCGACTAATTTAAGCAAGCGTTTCCTCTAAAGTGAACGAGGAAAGAAGTTTGAATTATATGTTTTGCCCATCGCGAGGTTGTCCAGAAAAATCTGAATGGACGAAAAAAAAAAACTACATTTGTTCCTTCGTTTTCATTAAAAAAATAGTAAAACCAAGGCAAAATACAGAA
This sequence comes from Montipora capricornis, assembly GCF_036669925.1. Classification (NCBI taxonomy): domain Eukaryota; kingdom Metazoa; phylum Cnidaria; class Anthozoa; order Scleractinia; family Acroporidae; genus Montipora; species Montipora capricornis. Next base: position 10,883,742 of record NC_090894.1, read on the forward strand.
GCGTGGAGGCAAATTGCGATCAATTGCAGGCGAAATGATTATTTCAATAAAGAGCAAGGCATGAGAACAACCTAGACGGTTTGTACATGCTACAAACTGAAAATGCCGTCCCTCGAACATGGATTAGAGAATTATTGAAGGGAAGAAGTTTTAGCCTAGGCAGTGTTCAACTGACCTTAGTCAAAGAGAAACTATCCTATGAAATTGATTGCCTTAAAAAAGGTTCCATTTTTGTTGCCAATTTGCGTGCTTAAGGCCTTAATTCAACTTTTAAGTAACGCTTAGCCCTTAAGCCAGCAAACATTGGAACGAATTACAAAGGAGAATGATCAAGAGAAGGAAGTCTAACGAAGAGTGTCGCACGTGTTATAGCTGGCAATACTTCTACATATATACAATTAACCTCCACACAATTTAAAATACAAGTGACCAATGCAAAAAATTGGAACCAGCAACAAGCACGGAATAGCAGAACAACTCAAAGCAATTAACGTTACATGAACAAATACCCTACTCCTGATTGGCTGTCTTCACAGGTGTTCGCGTTCATTGGTCGGGGAACACTATTCGAAGTTTACAACCCAATGAATGGTCTTAAACAGTGCAAAATTACAGCAAAAGCTACGACAGTCCTTGAAAGTTGAAGCGGATTTGAAGATTGGCCACGGGCCCTTACTGTAACTCCCTACGAAGTTCTAACATAGTGTTAATTCTAATAATTCTGGGCTAAATATTATATCCCTACCACTTTCGTAAAATGCGGTTTATAAATAAAAGCGTCATTAGTTTCTCTGTAGTCCGAAAATTTTTACTCTAGGGTCGACTTTCGGCAAAAATTTCCCGACGAACGGCAAGGTTTTGCTTGATAATTAATTCTTCAAAACTTCTTATTGTCTTTTTTCCCCCATTTTTTTTTTTTACAATTTGTCATTTTCATTGAACGTCAGAGAGCCAAGGCAAATTCATACTCGTTGATCATTGTATTAAGGAAAATGTTGATCATTGTATTAAGGAAATAGAAAATGGAGAGATGGTTAGTTTTCCCAGTAAAGGACCAAGTAATGACCAAGTGGCTTCATTATTCTTCTTGCGATAAGTTAAAACTTAGATACAAGCCTATATCAGACGAAAACTATCTCGCATTTAAAAGAAATCCATCGAATATGCCTCTCGCAACGGTATTCTCAGGGAAAGCATTTGTCTGCTTTTCCAAACCAGTTCAAGGTTTCAGTCATGTATACACGTTTCTGGGAATCCGAAATCGCAGCGTTTTTTTATTTGACCTGGTTGGCCGCAAAATTCTATAAATTATTTGGTATCAACAATGTCTGGTTGATGTCTGATGATGAAATTCTCTCTTGAAGCCTTTTTTCCATATTTGGCGTTATCGGTGTTTACTTGCCCTTTCACCATCCAATTCTTTTTTTAACACCATATCTGGCTTTGACTAATAAATTTTGATCTTTGACCCTCACGTGACCTTGTGCGCGTCTGTCCACGTGATGAGAAGTCTTTCTTCTTCTTGTTCACGTGAGTTCAGCTTGTCGAACCTTATTGGCTTCTTGGACCTAAAATTAAAGATGACGATAACATCATTTAATTACCACTTCAAAATATCAGAGAAAGTAATGTGACAATTTTTTGGGCTTGCCAAGGTGGGAGAACGCAAGCTGCTTGCTTCGGATATCATTGGGACGAACTATTTGTATCTCGTATTGTAGCTAACGCCGATTACTGATCATAAAATTCTCATGTTAAGTGCCTTAGGCACATTGACCCTGCTCAACTCAGTTTTCTAGCTGCCACGACTTGTTGAGGATTTGTCACGCCTGAGACAACGCAGTGGCAAATGCAAGGAAAATCACATTTGGATCGTCACGGCGTGACGACGACGTGAAGACGTGAAAACGACGTGAAGCAAAGATGCCTGTCTTTGCAAATTTTACAGCTGCAGCAACCTGCTTGATGGCCACGTTTTTCCGTGGAGTTTCGGGGCAAAGAAAGACGGACTAAGGAACGAGAGGTTTTCTCGGAAACCACACGGAAACGCTCGCTACCTGCAGAGCTAGGACAACATCTACCTCACCGCGCCTCCACAATATCAAATTAGTGTTACGAATTACCCTACATGCAAGAAACTTGCACTAGGAAGAGTCCATTAACAAAGAATAAGAATCTGGTATCACGTTTGTACCCTTCAGTGTCAGAAAAGTGTCTATTTTTAAACCAAGTTTTGCGGGAAAATCTAAACAATAGACCAAATGTTGTACCTAATTCAGATAACCTGGGGTTAAGATTCTTTGTGTATTGTACTCGCATTTTATTGTGGCATTCGCATTTAAATGACATGGAAATACTTGAAAAAAAACCTTGTTCTTCCCTAAGGGTTTGAATTGGGTACAATATAGAGTTGGGGTCAGTTCCTGAAAGGTGTAATAACTCTATTCCAGGAATAAATGTTCTGGAATAAGGCATATTTATCCCTGGAATAGAGTTATTACACCTTTCAGGAACCGGTCCCAGGTCTATTGTTAATTTTACCCTAAACCTGGTTTAAAAATAGACACTTTTCTGACGCTGATGAGGACTTGGCCAATTTAGGTAATTATTATTCTTGGGAGATGGACTCCTGGCACCAGTTAAAATTAACTCAACAAGGAAAAAAGCAAAGTTACCTTAAGTTAAATAATTTAATTTATATTTCCAAATCCACTTCTTGCCAAAATCCTTGATCGTAACAACGATTTGGAAGATAGAGTTCATCCAAGTTCATTCTTGTGGTTTTCCTTATTGTCGTTGTCGTTGTCGTAGTTATATCGGATAATTCCAAAGACGTCCTGCAAGAAATGTTCAAAGTTAGCTTAAGAGCGGGGCTTGGTTAGAAATCGAGGAAGTCACAGTCGGTTCTGCTGAGAAATAGCGGGCGATATTTTCAAACCGGCCATTAAATGAAAAACACAAAATAACTGAAGAGAAAGTGCCGCCTTCGTAATGACATCTGTAAATGGCTAAATGGATGGACTCTCTAGTCTTCTCGGATAAGGACGATAAACCGTAGGCCCCGTCTCACAACACTTCAACGTTCGTAAATGACACGTAAAGAACCCACACGCTATTGGTATGGAGTTGCCGCTGTTGTGGTCTGTCCTCTACGGTATATCACGGTTGGGAAGGTAAACACCCGGAGATACTAGCTACAACAAGCTACTCGTTCCCACGGTCTCATCATCGACAAAGAGTCCCGATGGTGATGATGATGGGACTACCCAACTAGCTTGCCTCCAGCCAGTTGGGATTCTTAACAGTTGTTGTTGTTGTTGAGTGTTCTGTTCTATCGTGATTGTGTTCATTGGCCCTAAAAAGCCCCTATGGGAAGTGGTCAATTAAGTATGTAGACCTACTTAGATAGTTGCCGCATGATTAGCGATAGATGCGTTAGCTGCAGTTGACAAAAAAGCTGCTGCCAGTGTGATATGATGATAATAACTATTACTGTTTGGGTAATATACACTTCGCAGCACAGATGTCACTTCATAGAGCGGTTTTCAATTGAGTGTCGAAAGTAATTAGAGAATTGCTTTGGTTTTGCATTTACTTCACTCAGTGATTGGTTCAAAGTTCTCGCGCCATTTTTTCAACCAATCAGAAGTGAAACCAAAACCAATTGCGGCATGCGCGTGCACATTTTCCCGCGCTTTGTGTCGGCTACGTGTAATTACCTCGAGTTTTGATTGGTTTACTGGATTGTCTCCGACCTTTTTGACTGGCCATCAAAGTAATTACTTTGGTTTTGGTTTTACGACAGTCGATTGAAACTCGCTCTAAAAACGCTTACATCTCCGTTAAATTAAACATCTTACCTTGCATTTTCTTGAAGTGGAACACTTTTGAGTTTCCTTTCTTTTTCTTCTAAGTGTTCTTGCTTTTCATTGGTATTTTTCACGGGTTGCTTTGACGAAGTAAAATTTCGAATAATTTCTGGGTTTCCTGATCTTGCGCCTGCGCAGTGTTTGGGATCAGCATCCTCAATGTCTATTTGTTTTGGATTCCGGATTTGCCCGGATTCCACGGCTCCCTCAGTCACGTGATCTGCCGACTCGCGACGGTGTTTCCTCCAAAATTTCCAAGCGACGCATGCGGCAATTAGAATGAGAACAACTATAACCGAAACAACAATAGCCACGATCATGGTGGTCCGCCTTGTTGAGCCTGAAAACAAAATTCAATACAAATGTCATCCAAAGATATCTGATACAATTGCTACATTGTTCTTCCCTCGGCCCGGAGCACAGTACTCCAGGCTTTTCGTAAACACTGGTTTCACGCCCAAAAATTATAGAAAGTCGAAATATAATTAAAAGGAGGAAACGTGGTGCGCTGACATCGCCCAACAACGAAATAATCGTAGCACATCAACTAATATAAGCAGCGAGACTATTGTCGTCCCTGGCGTCATAAACAACCACGAAAATGTTTTGTTTCGCGTAATGGACTATTTTTATCCAAAACATTGAGTTTGAAAGCTTTAAGGACGGTGCCCACTAACTCAAAGGTATTTTTGCGAGTTTTATTGAATATACGGGAAAAGCAGATCTCAAGAAGTGTTATTGAAATCCAAAAAGAAAATTGGGGGTAACCACGCATTTTTCGAAGATAATTAATCAACAATATTTGTAAAATGCTTTAAAATACAAAGCAATGTATGGCGTTCTTTGCCAAATTGAAGCTTAATTATCTCTGAAAATTGCATGGTTATCCCCAATTTTCTTTTTGGATACCAAGAGCACTTGCTAAGTTCTGCTTTCTCCACATAGCCTTGAACCGCGCAAAAATATTCCTGTGTTAAATTGGGTTCTAAAACTATTTGCTGTGCTTTGTAACTCCAGCTGAAAGCGAGAATCCTCACAGAACAATGCATCATGGTTGCTACGTGGTAAATTCTTGTCGGAAGCGTGACGCCTTTACTTTCGAAAGCCGGAAAAGCGAAAACAACGAGATTTCGCAGAGACTTGCATGTTTAAATTCTCATTATGTTGCTGCGGAACGAGCGGTAATAACATTTTGAGCGTCCTTCTGTGAGCTCCTTAACTCGGCTAGCCTTGATATGGGGATAGTAGGACAACGTAAATGAACTAAAAATCTGCTCAAGTAAAATGGAAAAAAAAAAAAAGCAGCGGTGTAAACTTATTTTGTACGACCTGTTTCTTTTGTGCCTTAAGTCAGCTCGCGCAACTGATAGGTTTTCTTTTATTTCTAGACAACTTTTTATGCAAGGGCTAGCTGAACAAAGTGGAAGCACCGGATCTTGGGAGATCTAACCAGCAAATAATTTGTAGATTTGAAACAAAATAATACTGCAAGGCTGGTTGTACGGTTGTGAGGTAAATAGAAAAAAAATATCCTCACGGCCGTACAACCGACCTTTGCAAGCTTATGAAAACGTTACCCACCTGGACCTCTTCGTTCGTCGTTTCCACCTACGAAAAACACAGAGTTATTAATGCATTGGTGCGCAGTAAAAGACAGTAGACACAACTTGGGCGTAAACGAGGGGCAGGGAATACCCACCGCCGGTATGGACCACCGGATGACGGGCCTCGGCACGTAGCTGAGGGGGTGCCTCATGGCTGTATTGCAAGGCGGGCATAGTTGCTAGCATAAGGTCCTGGGGTCAAGTTAACCCAGTCCAGCGAAGTAACAATATGCCCTGCCCCCTCCCTAACGGGGTTTCGGCACAGGGTTGAAGGGGTGTCCCAAGCAGCAATTCCCCGCCCATATTTCATTAAAGAGACTATTAACCAGGTTACAATAAATCAAATCGAGGAAGGGAGGGATTCAGTTGCTGAACAGAAAAACAGAACAAGTTGAGCCGTTTTTTGGATGTCACGCAACGTTCCCCCAACGTTGGGGTAACGTTGCGTGACATCCAAAAAACGGCTGCGAGGGAGACTAGCTCACATGGCGGGATGAATGAAAGAGCCAAATAAGGTGGTCACGTTATGGGAAGCCACGCTCTCCTCCCAGGCTCTGCCCAGTATTTGCTTTCCAGCAATAACATCAATTTAATTCTAAAATATCCTTTAGCGTTAAAACACTTCAGAATCGGGAAACGCAGAATGATATTAATCACCTGTGCGCAACATATCATACCTTGAAATACCCAGAAAGAAATGCAGAGAATTAGTGTAGGTAGGGTAAGAGTTGGTCAAGGTAACTTAAAAAACTCGCGCCTCTTTGTTAGCTAATAAGAAGAAAATAAATATGCACAGGTACTGATTCCTGGTTCTGAGAAAATTTAAATAAAATCTTTTTGGAAGCCTGTTTGGTTCATAGTGCTGTCTGCATCTACTGCAATTAGTCGAAGTAATTACTTTGGTTTTAGAGCGAGTTTCAATCGAGTGTCGTAAAACCAAAACCAAAGTAATTACTTTGGCCAATCAAAAAGGACGGAGACAAGCCAGTAAACCAATCAAAACTCGAAGTAATTACACGTAGCCGACACAAAGCGCGGGAAAAAGTGCAGGCGCGAGCCACGATTGGTTTGGGTTTTACTTCTGATTGGTTGAAGTAATGCAAAACCAAAGCAATTCGCTAATTACTTTCGACACTCGATTGAAAACCGCTCTAAGACAATCAATTGCTCAATAGCATTGTGGTTAAGGTCTTCATACCTGATGTTTGATTCGTAGAGGGAATGCCACTCGTTGGCTCTACAGTTGTCCCATTTGTTATAATTTGTTTTGTGCTTGCGGGATGAGTCGAGGTTTCATCCGTTGTATTACTCGATGGACTAGCGGCCCACACTACTGCCTCGCATGAGTTTCCAGTAAATCCCACTTTACACGTACAAAATAACCCGCGGATTCCACGAACACATGTTCCACCGTTTAGGCAGGTACTCGGTAAGCATTCGGGAAGGCATTGCTTCCCGCCATATCCCTCGGGACATGTACAATTAAAGTCTCCTATGAGGTCCTGAAAATATAAGTTACCAAGTATCAGATGAGTACTGAAGACGCATCAGGAAAGAGAGCAGAGCCTGAGGACATATTTCTTCAGCGATCCCAACATCCAGACCACGCTGGAATATCAATTATATCAGTTACGCCCTTTCGGTTGTACCGTTTCCAATTTGGTGCATACTGGCAGCCATTGGGACGTTCGATGGGAAAAGAGACACAGCAAGCAAGCAAGCAACTCGGAGCATTTAAGATTACAAAAAAACCGTTTTTATCTTAAAGGCATCGTTAACTTGATATCATTGCTGACACTAGGTTTATATGGGAAGCTAAAGCGTGGAGCTTACGCACTCGACGTTTTTAAGACGCGGACGACAACCGGAAGTGAGCTGTTTTCCCTTTTAACTTGTCTTCACACAACCATATTTACATTGCAAAGTAATTTTCACCATTACAGATGATAAAAATCTGGGAGACACTGTCCTGGCATGCGAAATGTTCACTTCCGGTTGCCGCCGGCGTCTCTTGAAAACGTCGCGTGCTTAAGCTACCTATCTATAACGCGCTTAAATCAACGTTGCTTGTTTCTTACCGTGCAGTTACCTCCATTCTTACAAGGATTACTGGAACATTCATCTATTTCTATTAAAAAAACAAACGAAATACGACAATAGTCAATCCACTGAATCTAATTTCCTTCTCGCGGGCTTGTTTTATCGAGCGACGCAAGCAGCATAGGCAGTAAAGTAAAGTAACCATATTTAACGTCGATAACTCGTAACAGTAATTCAACTGACAAACCTGAGGTCGACGGTGCGCTCATTTTACTCCCCCCTCTCCATCAGTGCTCCGTTTTACGGGTATTTAAAGCTACTTAGCTACACGGAAAGGAAAGAAGTCGAAACAAGGATGCAAGATCCGGGAATCGAACTCAGGACCTCTTGCACCAAGGCCGCGCACTAACCGATTGTGCCATCCTTGCTCCATCCTTTTTCCTAACAAAGGTACTTCTACTCAATACGTTTAAGCTTCCGCAGAACAGTTCGGCACTCTACCCTTATTTTGTCCTCGCTCTCAACGGAAAGGAGCCCCGTCCCAGAATAAAAGTGAAAAATATTTTACACGATTGGACAACAGAAACATGAAGTGCGCTAAAAAAGGGGGAATACAGGAAATAAGGGACTGAAATACAAACGTATCCTATCGGTGACTTAATGTACTAGACAAACTTTAAAGACGAAGAATGGTGAAACACCTCAACCAAACTTTACAACTCGAATAGAAAAGCGGAAGTGAAAAAGACTACGAACTAAAGTGACAAAGAACCATTTACATAAATAACGACTTGAGCGGAATCGAAAGTGAGAAATGCTATGTATGAAAGCTAAAGGAAAACAAAGGCGTATAATGAAGGGGCCACTATACAAGCTACGCAACTTGCGGTAACACCGGGCGGTAACACCGCTGCTAAGTTTGCGAATGTTGCTTGCGCAAAGTATGCTTGCGTCACCAGTGAATTCCAGCCCTTCATCTAGAATTTCATACTTCTGGGAGTGTAGCAAATATACTAAGAGAATTAAAATCACCGCCAGGAAGAAAAAAGCACAAAAGATTCGAAAAGTCTAAGCATTACAATAAAGAACTTACACCTCAGTCATTCCAAGTCATTGAATGTTGATACCGCCTTAGAGGTGAACTCGTGGGCTGTGCTCTAATGCTTTATCAATTTCATCAAACCTGAGGCCAACTAATAAACGAAGATCTCTTGCACTAACCTATGTTACATTGCCTTCCAGTATATCCCTTGGGACAAATGCACTCAAATGATCCCTGTTTATTTATACAAGACGCTCCGTTTTTGCAGGGTTTATTTCGAGCGCAGTATTCCAAATCTGAAACAAAGACGCAATGGTGTTATAAAATATATTCAGCCATGTTACCTTAAATGGGACCTGCACCAAAAAAAAACTTCAAACAAAAGGAACTAATGTTGACGATAACATATTTTTTTAAGCGTTTGTATCCGAAATAAATGAATTTCAGAATCGCTGACTTCCCGCGCGCGGCCATAATGAATAGTTGCGACGTGCTACAGCTTCCCTGTTATTGTAATACAAAAGCTTTTTGTGTCAGAATAAGACAGCAACAGCAACGCGTTACAATTATAACATATTACATTTGACAGTGAAACTAACCAATTTTAAAAGTTCATTTTTTTTTTCTGATACATTTTTTTAAAACAAAATTTCAATAAATTTGATATCACATTGCAATATTTCCTATAACTTAAAAGCCCGCTTTACACTTGCACAAAAGTATGGCACGGCACTCCGAAATCTCCGTACGGTATCTTTCGGGTACGGCACGGTAAATTTTTCGTGTGTAAATAGAACAAGCAGAAGGCCTATTGGGGACCTCTAGAGGTGTGCTCGGCACTCTAAATATTGGTACCATGCCATGTTTTTGGAGTGCCGTGCCAGACAGATAGATCCCTTGCTTATTTAGTAATCTACACATTATTCCCACCTTGATCGCAGTATGGTCCACCCCAGCCAGGATAGCAGTTGCATTCGAATTCCATATTAGAACACGTGCCATGTACGCAACGTGGATCTGGCTGACACTGAGTACAGTTTGGACCTTGCCAGCCCGCTGTACACCTGTTACGGGGCAAAGCATTGATATGTTGGAAAAACGTACAAAGTTTTATTGCTCAATGATGCGAAGCAAAGGTAATAGCAACGGAAACAAAAACGAGACTCCGAAACAGCAACCAGGGCTATTGTAACCAGAGCCCACCGACGACGGCGATGGAAAATGATGATGATTTCGGTGACGACGATGATGACTGTGACGCTCAAGATGACGGTGATGAAGAACTTTGACTTCGTCAATATTCCATCTCACTCGCTCTATGCAACGGGGGCAAATTTCCCAGAACTACATTGTTGCAAAGGGTTGAAGTAAAAGTTCGAGAGTAAAAGATTCCCCATAAAACCGGTTTTATATTGGTCATTTCACCGGTTGTTTTTCACAATACTGCAAGTAATTGTACGTGCCGCACTACCGTTGTCATCGCTTTCAACTCAAAATTCAATATAATAGGAATTAACTTTCTGTTTCGAGAGAGAGATAAAGAGACGTGTATAGTGGTGAATAATTGGGGAATTCAAATGCTATTCAACGGAAGAGAAAACTGAAAAGTGAAATGACTGAAACAGGCGTGTCACTTCTGTTCTGTACAAGGGTGATTACGGAAAGTTGAGAAAACAGGACAATTTAATAAGAGTATGGCGGAGACTAAGGCGTGAAATTATTTCTGTGAGGGGAGAGTTAAGTTAATATGACGAGGGTATCTCTGTGGTGGATCCAGAACAGGAGCCAAAGGGGGGGGGGGGGTGGGGGGGGGAAGGGAGGGGCACTCTAAAAAAACCCTGCTCTTTCGCGGTTTTTTGTCTGCAAAAATTGCAAGACACTTAAAAGAATTTTACTATAAACCGATTAAACGACGAACTATTTTCATGAAATCACTTACTCGCATTCATAGGGTCTCCGGCACGATCCGCGTCGAGGATGACATCCGACTCCACACAGGGCTGAAAGATCCAAGAAAAAAAAAGTTTTTTGAGGTTTAAGTTAACACGAATCCTCACTCACTTTTCGTTTCTTTTGAGTCATTACTGACGGTGAAAACTGACCTCAAGAAACATATTGAGACTAGGAGCAATACACAAGAAAGACAACGACATCACAATATAAATTGAGAACAAACACGCTCTGCGCAAGCATATCATGTTTTAGAACGTTTTGTTATCGTTTACCGTTTAACAGCGACGTAAAAATGACCAAGTTTATGCTTCTGTGGGGGACGTCGGCAAATAACGATGAATTTCATTTTTCTCTCTACGCCTATACCGCGTTCCATAAAACGTTGCACACAATACTAATTCCCTAAGATACCACTACTGCGAACTTGATACCAGAGAAACCGTAATAGGTGGTCTATGTTTAGTTACTTCCCTGGTGGTGCAACACAACCGATACAAAGTTATAATATTTGTGAAAGAACCGGATATACGCACGACTGAGCTGCTGAAAAGATCGCCTCCGAAAATCGTTAGAACTTCGGGAAAGCGGGCTCGGCTCTTTGTTGTCGACGAATCTTTACGAGCCAATAATGCATCCCTCGCGTGTAGAGCACGCGCAGAAGGCGGAAAGCTCAAAACGTCCCGCTGATGAATTGTATCAAGTGTCATTGCCGCATTGTGCTTAATCAGAAACATGTTCTGGCTCCCAAAAACTCTCAGCTGGAAGTTTCCATTTAACGAAATGTTGCAAGCGGCAAGCATGCGCGACGAGTTAGAAATCAATAGTAAACAACCAGATTACCATGCCCTCTTATAAACAAGAGATCATCGAACAATGCCTCAAAATAATAAAACACCAGCTGCAAACGTGCAAATATTGTTGAAGATATTGTTGATTTTATGGTCTGCTGCGATTAGTTGTTTGGGTGGAAAAGAAGGACACACTTCGTTAATCAACGTGAGAGCGCATACTAATCGCAGTTCTCAAGCCTGTGGACTTTCCCGTCGAATATCTGACGTCATTTAACAACTTCGTGCATGAAATCTTGCCAATACATGACCTGTAAATTTTGCGGCGTGAATGCAATTTTGTTTGCACGCAGATAGCCAGATATTCCTCGACCATATCTATTTCTGAACTTTTGTATGAAGCAAAGATACGCTTTTATCGAGGTGTATACAACAATCAATGCAAAGAAAGAACACGACAAAACATGAGGATTAGCAGTTAATAAGTTATAAACAAACGCCATTTAAGAAAGAAACTAGCTTAAAATAGTGATAAAAACGCTAAATAAGAGAGTGTCGATGTTCCAAAGCAACTTTGTAGGGAGACCTGTACAATTCAGTTGCGGAACTGAAACCTTTCTCCTGTTTACCCGCTTCTATGCGATCATGATTATTATATTGTTCAAACTTGTCAGAACCTAGTTAAATTCATCGTAACAACCAAGCATACAACATAACTACTCCACGTCGAAAGGTAAATGCCCTTAATGTCGTTAAGAGTGCAAGAGTTTTAATATCGTCCTTCAAGTCATTACTCAGAACGACACACAATACAAAACTCTCTTGACACGAAAATACATATTCATCACTGTACCTGCTGTAGGACGAATATATGACCAACTTTGCCAAATTCTACTAACAAGCAACATCCTTCTCTACTAATGATACTTAACTGAGGCATACATTTGCACAAGCAGAGGTGTCTTTGCAGAAAGAAAAATTCAAATGTCATTTCCAGAAAATCAGATGAACTATTCGTCTCAATCGATAACAAAAGGGTTTATGTCCTTAAAAAACATGTTTTTGAAACAAATCCCTGGCTCAATTCGGTCATTTCATAATAAAGACATACATTTCGGTTTTACGACACTTCCACTCTGAGGAAGGGGTCTTAATTTAGATCTTGACAAAGTTGGGATCATTGACCGGCACACTGTGCATTTAACATGCAATTCTGTTTCACCCGATTGACGTTATACAAAACCAATTCAAAATTTTGTTACAGAAGAAAGAAAGACGAGTGGATGCAGTAGATCCATTTGAAAACCATGAGTGTCCGGTACAGTTATGTACTGGTTGGTGAACTGACATTGTTCATGCAAATAAGTCTCAATGGCCTCACAATAGCTATAGTCTGTAATGACTGCTTCATTGAGAAAAATAGACTTTTGTTTGTTTGCATTGCCCATTGATTCAATTTTATTGTAGGGCACTAAATGCAAAATCTACTCCGGCCCAAATTGAAGTAAATCGGGGGAAGAAAAATCCCGGCAAACGAGCTATACCCTACGCTTTTATAAATTCATCTCGCTTTTAGAAATTCATCTAAATTAACTCTGTCAGCACCAACCAAACTTGTCAAAGCGGGTTTTCTTCTAGGCACTGAACGTCAATAAAATTGCGTTTCGAATCTCGGCGTCCATTTTGAGTTTCCATCATGTGACAAATTGATGATGTAACTGAGGACAGGCGAGAAAAAGGTTACGAAGTAGCGTGCAATGACAATGTCATCTGAATTTGTAGTCAAAGTTCTATTTGTATTTAATCAAGCAATTCAATACGCGTGAGCGGGCATCATCACCAAAGAAGCTTGAATTTACTTGGGTTTAACTGCGCCTCAGTCGGCTTCTAACGTGCTCTATATAAAATCCCGTATCAAATCTCCGGCTAAATCCAAATTTACTGCCGTGAATTGGAAAATGAAGAACAAGCATTTCAAAACCGTTCAAAATAGAGATGCCCAGTGGTACGTCTAAACGAAAGCCGGGCTGATCATTTAAACAGAGTTCCTTCAGCATTATGGAGAAAGAAAATAACTGGCTAAAAAAAAAAAACATATTTGGTCCATGCTCGCACGCAGAGGTAAGTTGGGGACACCATTCGCTAGATCTCATTTTCCTTGACCGTATTCAGATAACGAATTTTATCCCTTTACTATTCATCGACGCAGAAACAAGACTGGGGGTTTTTTTTTTAAACTTATAGCATTCGTTCTTTCAGTTACTGAGTGAGCGGCTTACGTCGGAACCTCGGCTTTATAAACTTCCTAAACCTTAGAATCTTTGTTTCGACATACGACGTCAGTGTTCTTCAGCTCAGTCAGGTCAAATTTTAATACGGAAACGAAATCTCGATAAAATGAAATCCCTACGATTAACGAACGAAAATTCTTCGCTCTATCGGTATATGGTCCACCCTGGTGCCAGATGCAAAACTGACGAGACCTTTACACCGACTGTTCTAGTAACATTTCTCTCAAAGGGGTACCGTTTTTTCCACAGCAAACCCAGATCGAGAGCGCACGGATATCTTCCTTGCAGAGCCATTTCTAGGGAGCGAATGGACAAGTTTGCGTTAAGCCCAACAGAAATAATGCAGAGGTTGCTTCGATCAATGCGAAATAAAGCAAGTGAAAGCCCGTCCACTCATTAAGGCCAGAGCCAGAAAATACTTGTCGAGATAATCATAAGAAATCGAATGAGCAGTACTGACCTCTTTCTAGCCGAGCGCGAGAGCCGTACTGGGGGACAGGCCCGAGGGCCAATATTCCCCAGTACGGTCCCGAGCAAGTGAGGTTAGTAAGTTCTTCCTTAACTTCCCGAGAGAAGGTAAAAAAAAAAAAGAAATACGGAAATGGTCTGTTGCTTCATTTAGCCTGAAAATTTCCTGCCACTGATATAAAACGTGCACTTCACTCGCTTGTTTTGGTCTTTGTCACAATGATTACTTAAGATAAAAAATATATTGATTCTAAGCGCATCAATCATGAAAGCGTCTAAGGACTGATGTACATGAGGTAGTTTCAACTTTAAATTCTGAAGTAGTTTGTATAACCAAAGAGCCAGCTTGTTACAACGTGAAACAAGGTGGTCTTATCTTAGAAGGTCGATGGAATCGTAACTATGGTAAAATGAACCAAATTTGGGTTTTACCAATTTAAGACCTCTCTTGCTTTGAATT
>NC_090894.1:10903256-10940756 GCF_036669925.1 Montipora capricornis
CTCCACATTCCTAAGCCATTTAAGTTTCGGACTGGAAATTTGCCGGGCTACCAAGAAAGTCGACATTGCCAAACTCGCCCAAAGAACTCCTCAAAATAGGGTTTATTAAACTATAAAATAGAGAGTTTGTTATACCTGGAAGATGCATGGCTGAAATCACCACCGCGAAGGTGCTCTATAAAAGTGAAAATATGAAAATAATGAGCATTACACCTTGATCATACTTGATCTTGAAGATATATAGGGGACTACTGACGTGGCTCGGAGAAGCAGTTTATTTACAGTGACACGGCAGACAACGAGAATGCAGTTTTCATGTAAGAAGGTGTTATCAGAGGAAGTAATATTCAGGAAAAGCTCTGATACGAGCTCATGCAATCCGCTTAGTAGTAAGTCGCAAGGTTTATCCGTGACAAGATCACAGCTCGAGCCACGTGCCTGAGCAATTACCCATGACACTAAGCGTTTCTTTTTTTGTTTGCTTTTCTCAATGACTTGGCAACGAAACTGAAAATCTCATTTACTTTAAAGACTTGTAAGAAAACAAAGGGCACCACAGGAATTGGAATGCTAAAAGAAACACTTCAGGCTTTATCCAAATTCCAAAGCCTTCTAAGACAAAACAAGTACTACGCGTAAATATACTGCTTAATGAATTAGTCTGGATGTGAATTCTGTAAAAATTATTGTTTTAGTTACGTGCGATATGTTATACGGAACGCTAACAAATTAATTGTGTTTCGAACAAGTAGTTCCTGTAACCACTACTTTAATCAGCTTAGAGGGTACAAAGTCGTGTCCACAAATATAATGAGTTATTTTTTACATCGAAAAACTGCAAGCTACTATAATAACCGTTCCTCTATGATAACGGAAAATGTGACAAAAATAACCAGCAAGAATATTGGCCATGAGATACGAGTTTTGTAATCAAGCATAACCAGGTCGTGAGAAATTTAAAATTGTGTCTTCTCACAGTGGAATCGCCTGTTTAACTGCGAGTCTTTCAGTTTCATAGCGTCAGTAGACTAAGGGCGTTGACTGTTCTTAATCCAGAGTAAATAACGATCATAACAAATCTCTCAAGCCAGTGAAAAACCAGAAACAAGATTTTAAAACTCGCTTTACTTTTCGAAAAGAGGCTCACTTCCACCGATACTTATTCTTGCTAATAACCGAAAACAGCCTCGTGAACAAAAACGCCGTGAAATTTCAAGTTGAAGAAATCGTTTTCAAACTAGCAGTTTCAAAAGATCAAGGTACTGTTTTTCCCACGCGAAACTTCGACGCACCGGAGAGGAACGAGCAAAACATAGGACAGTCACGGTCTGATAGTTCGGGTGCAGCAACAAGTTACAACAGTGTAACAGAAAAGTCATATGCAAGATTGGTGGTCCAAACCTCTGGAGCCTTAATTGAATTTTTTTTTCTTTATCAGCTGTCAACATGAGCCAGGCTGAAATGGCTGTACAAAAATACGGGAAGAAAACAGACCATATGGAAGTAAAGATACACTTGAATTTCTTCGATTAAAGAGGCAATATAGGTCAAGGATTTAACTCGCGGAAACATTTTGGATAACATTAAAAAAAGAAACTGTTAAACCACAACAAAATACGGTTGACTTTGAACAGCCCGCAGAAACAGTTTCATTCACAGACGAAATTCGCCCACCGGAAGGAAAATCTTGACAATACACCAATCTTAATTTGCACTTCTAAAACATTTGCACGTCTTCCCTTATTATATTGGGAACTCCGTGCTCATATTCCAGGATGTTCACGAATTACACGATCTATTCACCAAAGGCTCAAAAAACGAAAGTTTCCGTCAAAGCATGTAAACCACTTTTCTAAACGGAAACGAAATAGGTGAATATCTTGTTGCATTTATTGATTTTCAGTGAAAGTGAAAGAAGTTTCGATCAAGATAGGTTTGCAACTGTAAACTAGGTATCGTAACATCAATACTGTGACAATTCACCCTGGAGGTATCTAAAACATTGAATCCTATTGAGTACATACGAAATGTTTCTTTAAATAGGGGTGGTCACAGAGGGCAAGAAAACGCTCTTTCAAATAAGTACACCCTTGTTATGCCAGTAAATACGACTAAAAATCGCATTTACACATTGATTTAGTGGCAGAGCCGGAACAGTTAAAGTCCAAAAGATTAGCATACGCAAGGGGGGCACAGAGCTTTAAATGCTGCGCATGAGATAGCCGCGTGTAACTGCCGCTTATCAATTAAATAATATCTAAAGATGAATTTTCGATGGAAACGTTCGGTCCTTAACAGGGAAGCAAAAAAAAAAAAAAATTGAAAGTTGAGCCCAGGGGTTTCTTAGGACTTGTTAAGAGGTGGAGGCAAACTCTTTCCTAAGTGAGTGTGTGATAACGTTTTTTCTAGTCAAAGCCCACGCAGGACCCTTGCTCACCACGGGGTTTCCACGGCGACTCAGTGGTCAGAGCAAGGCTGCTAGTTGCTTGATCATTTTCAGTTACGAATTATCGGTTATCATCTATTTCCAAAATCGTTCAGAGATCAATCAAGATAAGTGAAATCTTACCGGCCATGATGTCAACGGGCCCTGCAGCAAGCTAGTGGTTGGGATGACGAATGAACCGTTTCCCAAGAGTTCGGAGGACGCTTGTCCAAAGAAACAATGCTGGTTTGACTGGGGCTGGAGACAGACGGTGAAGAAAGTTCTGCAGGGTAAGACGCAGCTCCCTTGCGAATCAGAGTCGCCGATGCAACACCTGTTCTCGGCGTCTCTTTGGCCAGGGTTCTCATAGTCTAAGAACTGTACCTGGAACATTCCCCCACCCTTGCACTGAGGATGTAAAGAGAGGAACGAGATAAGAAAGGCTGTAGTTGTGGTAATCGTTTTAAGGCAAGCACTAAAACTTGGTATCATTTGCTCGAAGTTAGGTCTGACGCCTGCCGCTAGCTAGCCTTTTCAACCCCGACCGCAGTCCATTATATGCTTTCAAAGGTTATACTCAATTTCACCACTCATTCCTAGGGGCAGAGCTCAATTTTTAAAACATTGGATCTTTGCTGATACTGAAAACAATGATTCACAAGGAAATTACCACCATAAGGTGCTGATAAGGTTGCAATCTGTACCTAAGACCCGTTTCAAACGTCGAACTAACATGTGCCGAATCTAATGCAAATGAGAAAAATCTATTGTTTTCGCTCATTTGCATTAGACTCGGAACATGTAAAGTTCGACGTTTGAAACGGGCCTTACTCCATTGATGGTAGCAGTGGCTAAAATTGGGAACTGATTTAAGAGGGCCTAGTTCATTATTACATTGAAACTGCTAACAGTTTACACGAGGTAAAGACAGAATCAGGTCGCGTCAGTCGTCAAAGATTCGTTCCTTGGAGATCTCCCAGGTTGTTAGAACTTTAAAAGCGATATTCAATTATCGGAAAGCGACACTAAGTTCTGCTGGACTAGGTTCGGGCACGCTTACAGCGGGTTCATTAGAGATTGGCTGTTTTGAACAGCGATAAACATGGATTGACGAAAAAATGAAAATAACGTTGAATGATACTGACCATGTGACATGAACGAGAAGTTGAGCACTTCTTGTCCGAATCATTCGGATAGGGAAGCAAAATGTGCACTTTCGCGTTCCGCACAAGTTGCTATGAACGCTTCAAAGTAATTGAATTGCAAAAGAGCAATGAATCAAAACAAAATGTTAATAAAATCAGTTTTTTTTTCAAACCGCGCTCAATTAAAATAGAAAATGACAGAGGACATCAAGTCGGGAAATTTTATCTTTAAAGGAATGTTTTCTCGTTCCAAAAGTTTTATCGCGCTATCAACTTATAACTTAACCGATGATTGAGTTACGCGAGCCACCTCAGAAAAACAAAAACAGCAAGAAAAAGAAAACACAAACAGAAAGCTTTTACACTAAAAGGAATGTTTCCTGAATGAGCCAAGTGCCAGTGCCTGGCTTAGCTTTTTGCGTGCAGTATCAATCACCAGTCACTGATAAATCTCTTAGAGGGCAATAAGACGTTTTACTTTCCACCGTTAAAGTCAAGAGTCTTATAAGAAAAAAATATTTCAGAGCTAATAGATATCCGTTTCTCCGTCTCGGGTGACGAATGTTTATATGTGAATAAAATTTGCACCTCGATTACAGGAAATATGGCATACAAGCGAAATATCCGTCACAGAAAAACAAATTCCTTACGATCGAGGAGCGAACGCGCGCGTCTCCAGCAGCGCGTTTTTCTCTCTGTCATTCTTAGCTGAAGTACTTAAACGGATTTTCTCAGCGTGAAGTGTGTAAAGGATTTCTGAAAAACTATTTTGTGTACGAATTAAGAAAAGAGTGATAGTGAATTTTTGCTTGAGTTGAGTTCTATATATCAAAGACAGAAAAATTATCCATGCAATTATAAAAGCTAAGAAGTGCAAAGAATGTCCCACTAGATAAAAATATTATATTATTGCAGGGCACAAGTACATCTTGGGTTCAGTAAACTATTTATTTACTATGTTTTAATTTCCCTTTGAGGAAATAGTGCTAAACCGCGCAATTAGAGGACTCGGATCTCCCTAAGCTTCAGTCATTGTGAAGCCAATCGGAACGGCCGCTAGAAAGAGAAACACAACGCTTACCACAACTGACTGCGCGCAAACCACGTATATTTAGAAATTTACTTACCCGAGGCAGCGATGCAGCCAAAAGGACAAGCACAAGAAATCTGAAGTTTAGGCGCTGAATTCCTTTCACAACTGCGGCCACTGACTGCCGTGTGAAGTCTCTACAATGCATTAGTCTCGTGCCCTCCTCATTTAAAGAACAATCTTGACGGAGTGCGATAAAATCCACTCGAGCGGGTTCTGGGTTCGTTGTGTGTTGTTTTTTTCACGGCTCAGCCTGGAATAGCATGTAGAGAAATAAACGGTGTTAAATTCTGCTGAAGCATATACCACCTTCCTTAGCAAGGACTTGTCAGTTATTATCGTTAAACGACAAAGCGGAAGGCCGCAGTAGCGGCTTGAAAAAAACCGAGCTGGATCGTAAGTCACTTAAAGGATGTAACGCAATGCATACGTGTTCGGGTCCTTTTTCACGCCTCGTTGATTTGAAAGATACACAAACTGCTTATCACAGACAAACCCGGCGGTCTTTTGACAATATATCGTATCGACTCCGGGAATATCATGACCGGAATTCTTTTGCGGGTATTTCTGAACGATTTTCAAAGCTTTTTAAGGTCACTGAAGACAAAGGTTTCGTTCTGCAATGGAAAGATTGGTGACGGCAACGAAAGAAATTCAGCGGTATTGATATTTTACTCACAAAAGGCCCAAGCATTATGGTAGACTTGAGGACATGCAAAGGCTTGTCAGAGCAACGGTGCATGCCCAAAAGAGATGCCACAAATACATACACTAACCATAACATATTTTTTGTACCTTAGGTGAATGAAAGACTTCTGAAATGTAGCGTTCTCTGTTGTAACCAGCCTTTCTCAATGGTCAAAACAACTTGGTTAAATCATTGACGATCCTACGCAATTCAGGAAACGTAACAAAACGCAAAACAAAACAAAAACAGCCTGTTACTGAATCAAGTTGTTTAAGAATATTTTCAAAACGACGATCATCCGGAAATACCGTTTAATCTATCAGGATAGAAAGGGATCTAATTAAATTTGTCATCTTTTTGTATGACAGCGTTTCCTTTGCATCGAAAGCGTTAATGACCACTTCGGAAATAACACCACAGATTCAACCGTTCTTACAGTAGCAGTGTTACTTCTGAAAACCTGATAGATGTCCACAGAAATCCAACCACTTACCGAAATTCGACGGGAAAACGTGCACAGATCCTTTGCCTAATCACCGACAAATTAAGAAAAAACTAAGCGCCCCAAAATGGAAAAAGCCATTTCCACGTGTTTTTCATTTTAACAAGTACCCCTTCACTTTTCGTTGAGTTCGATAAAAATGGCTCATTTCCCAAATGGTGTAATTTAATGTGCAAGTGAATGACATTTAAGAGGGCGGGGGACTCCCCAGAAATTTTTGGACGAATAATTTTTGTCCGCTTGCCTCATTGACGTGGTTAGTAACAACATTTTCCCTTCGAGTCAACGAAGCAGAACGTTTCCACACAATCTATTTCTTACGTCAGCTTTCATGTGAAAATCAATGATAAAGATTCCCAATAAAACAATCTGCTGCCTTGAGTAGATTTCAATATTATACCGAGACTATTGTGTGAACCGACATCTTGATCTAGGAATGGCAAGGTTCCGAGTTCATCTAATAAAAGCAATGATGTCATGTGAAAACCAGGCACATTTTCCAACATTCGCGAGTCATTAAAAATCGCTGAATTGACAATTAACGTCGTCTTGAATACTGCAAATTAATTGTTGTGTTTGGCTGCGACAGGCAAGCCCAAACCTGATCCGTTTCGCTTATCTCTCGCGTATGGGCCTTACGGGCCGAAACCTAAATGCGCGACCACAGGAACAAGCGCCGACTTCAGAGTGTCATCGAGCTCGGAAAATAATTTTGTTCTCGACCTGCAATTATCTTTTGAACCACACAAATTTGTGCGTGCAGTGAGCCATGTCTAGCAACGGTTAGGTCAGCGCATGATAACAGAGGCTGGTAACCTGGACGTTTTAAGCCCGATATCTCCGATAAAACGGAGTGTTCAAAGGATTCCATAGCTACTCCTCCTCTCCACTTTGTGACCTAATCGAATTTTGCTGACCTACATCTTTTTCATGTTTTGTCAGCTGAATAATATGAAAGCTGCTCGTGCTAAGTTCAGCTGAGGACCACCCGCGCGCGGAACACAACTCTTAAAACGAACAAACGCCATAGCCTTTTTAAAAGAAACGGGAAAGCGTTTTTACCCATCGGAAATCCCTGGGCTCAGATGCACGAAAAGGTTGATCTTCACACAGAGGATGTGGGTTTTGACAACGCCGCAAAACCACGATAAGCAGATGTGATCAATAGGCTGTTTTGTATTAAGGCCGTGGATGACCTTTCGACCAGAGTTTTTCTAGCTTCCTGTTGAGGTGACCACAGCATCGAGGCTAAAAGTGGACGATGAGAATCCAAAACAAATATTTTCGCAATCAGAATAATCTTGTGGTGAGCTGATCAAACAGTTGGAAAATCCCTGAGCAAACAAAGCACCTCGTCTGTTGCCGATTTCAACCAACGCTAAGTTTTCAATCGCCTGTTGCGCGACAGTCGAGTCAGAAAATTTTCAAACAGCCAACGAGGAAAGAGACCACCCGGAATGGTGGTGTAATTGCTGGCCCACGTGCCAGTAAATAGACCCTTCTTCAGGGGAAAAGGGTGTTATGAAAAGCCTTTGTCGCTCCAGTGTTTTGCGTAGGGGAAACGCACAGTTTGCAAAAGAGCGGACAACTTTTGCCTTGTAAGTACAGGTCCTTTCCTAAACGCAGTGTTCGAACCTGACATCAAGTCAAGGCAAACAAATTTAGTTTTAATGAATGATTTTACTCAGTACGAATGTATGTCGATTTGAGCCAGGTGCAAGGAAAGGACTTAGGTAAGAAAGATAAGAGGAAATAAAACATGGGCGTACCAGGCTCCTGGCGTACCTTCATGATACCACCAGTCATTTGTTTACTGACGAGAGTTTCGTTACCATGGAAGCCGACGCAGGAAACGCCTCTCACCCTCCCGGCACTCCCTCATTTAGATGCTGCCAAGTGCCTGAAAGAAGAGCCTAAGTGGAGGTTAAATTCACCAAAGATCGATATGGAGGGGGCCAATGTCGAAAGCCGCGCCCAAATCCTCAGCTTCTCCTTCTTTCCCAACAAAATTCGCTTAACGCGATATTCATGCATTAGAAAAAAGGCTCAAAACTGATATCCCACTATGTTTGCAAAATATTGTCCGTCTGCTCGTAACACTTGAGTTTACAGATCTGTCACGAGGTAAGGAATTTCAGTATCTACTTTTTCAATGATATAAAACCTAACACCGCATATGTAGAATAAAAAAAAAACTTTAGCCATTCTTCAGCCACAAAAGAAAAAACATTTACACGTATACACGAATACTGAACTGATGTTTAGTTTCAGTATTATTATATTTTGAAAAATTAGGCATCTGTAAAAAAAAAGTCTCTAAGTTAATCACTTGTAATCGTACCAATGTTCTCAGTATGAAAGTTTTGTTTCGGGAAAAAAACGGGATCCCCATATAGTCGTAAAACGATAAGCAGATACCCTATTGATATAGCCAGTATAAAAAGAAACTCGAGTAAACAACTTGTTATTGCGAAAGTAACTGAGCTGCCGGCAGAAATTAAATCAATAAACAGGGAAAACAATAACAACAGCCTCATAGTCGACAAAGAGAAGTACAGAAAAAAAAATCCAGAATCTAGCTCGCTGATATGTAATTCAGTTCTGGTCCGGCTCTTTCCCGTTCGTTTTTTTTATTTGTGCACGTAAAAGAATGCTCTTTCAATATCCTGCCAAAACACTAGAGGATTCAACCCCTTTGAGTTTTTTCCTGACCTTGGTGACCATCTATCTACACACTATTGAGCATTAATAATGCAAGAGACCTGTGGTATTGTACATCGGCGAGAGACACCGATCACTACTATTAGCTCATAGACACATAAATAACACCATATTGGAGGGTGCCAATAGGATTAACTACTTCACATATATAAAACCTTTTTTCACTAGCCTTAGCCTGCCAACGCAGACGTATTCCGGCGGTCTCTCAAAAGAGAGAAACGAAAGCGAAACGACCGCCGGAAATACGTCTACGTTCGCAAGCTACTAGCCTAAGCGTATAAAAAACAAAATATTAGCTGACGTATGATTTAGAGCATACATGGAACAAAAACCACCGTTGAACGTCTAAAAATGACGCAAGGATACAAAGGTTTTTCTAAGAATTAAATGAAAATAGTCGGAGAGTATTTTTTCCCTAGTCACCTCCTCACTTCGTCTAGTCCAGAACGAAACATCCTGCGGAACTCAGAATTACGCCAATTAAAACTAAACAACTTTTAAGCTGTTTACTCACTTTTTAGCATTTCTAAGCTAGTAGGTACCGACATAGCTATCGGTACTTCATTTGTTGAGCTTATCACACAACCTTCAAAAATCTAAAAAAAAAAACCCCTCGCAGCAGGCGAGAAGGTTTTGAAAGAAAACATAAATTATTGAGGTTTCAGTTTTAAAATACGAAGATTTCTTTGACACCACAATATATATCAAAGGCGTGGGCTTCAAGTAGTAACTGTAGTGATAACAACAGATGAAGTATTTTGATTGCCCCAAATGGAGGTTGGAAGCCGCCCCCAAATCAATATGACCTCTCGAGAAAATCTCCTAAAAATCTACAAAGGTAGTTATCCACATGGATAATCTTTGTGATTTCTTAGTAATCCGAGGTCAACTGAACCAACAAGGACATCTTATTAGTAGCTGCAGGAGATAGATGAGTCAATTACAAAGCAGCGGTCACATACCTTCACATTTCTTGTTGGACATTAAGGTCGCGTGGGAGATTTCAACTCTATGCAATTACAACTAATAGCATAACTACCGGACATCAATCTTGCTTAGCGGGTGCTGCTAATTCTCAGCGGAACAAAACAAAAAACACTGGGCCATTTAAAAGGTCCAAAGGAGACTTGACCGCCAAGTACATTTCATCTTGCGCCGTGTCATATAGAGGGCGAGCTGAAACCAACTGAAAAGGTTGATGCTTCCGAAACGAGTTTGCTCTCAATGTTAGAAAATCGCAGAAGTTTGAAGGACCACACGGGCACACAACATTTACAAGTCGCGGATAAGCGTCGGTGTTTGCAGCCCGTCCTTGTAACCAAACAACTGTATTTAATCAACAAGGTGGTTTCCTCTTGCATCCAATTATGCACAATTCACGAGATTATTCGATATTCCTTGATCGTTATCTCAGCACATATCAAACAAAAATGTTGGTCCGGGATTAGTGATCATTAATTTTGACGATAAACAGACTTTTCGGCCTCGCCAAACACCCGCAAATGACGTGAATCCATACCAGATATGGTATCAGTTAGAATGGCAAGCAGGGTGGTCCAAAACTACCATGCCCATGTAAGATAAATACCTAAACCAAATCGATGATTTGTCTCACCGTAACATTGCCTCGATTAGCCACAGTTGTGAAATTATAAAAGTAATCCAACGAATATTTAATGTAATCTTCATCCGAAGTTGTTAGTTTTCAAGGGTGGATTACAACTTTGAGAGGCTTAGAGTCACGTGATTTATAGAAAATCACGTGCTTCCGCGAAAGTCGCCAATGAAGGTGCACTAGCAACGTTATTGTTTCAAATGAATAATTTACGCAAAGAATTCAGATCTAAAGGAAATTTCTGATTTAGCATTTCCTCTGTCTTCTCGGAAATATAATAATTATATTATTAATATCTATCATCAGAGGTTCTAAGTAGAGCTTGGATTTTTTTACCGTAATTAGGCAATAATTTCGAGTAAGAAGGACAAAAAGCAGTTATCTTTCTTTTAAAATAGCAGAAGGTTAATTACATGCAGTAAATTGATTCAAAACGTTATCAAATATTAATGTACTAAGGACTAAGTAAACAATAACAATTTGGTAATTGTCTTCACACATGCTTTAGCCTGTATTTTTAGCGCTGTTTTGTGTCAATTCGTTTACACAAATGAGGAAACTTCGTAATGAATTGCCGGGTCATAACATCATGCTTTAATTTGAAAATGAGCTTACGAACACTGAAAAATTCAAAACAGATTTTGATAGGCAAAAATGCTTGAACATGAAAATCAAGGGACAACCAAGGCACGATAAAGGATATGGCTTTACTGTCTTTATGTTTGAAATGTCAAGTCTTGCATGAAATTTAGCTCAAACAAATACAGGAAATCTTGACTTACTCTGTGACCAAATTGTAGATCACATGCCATGCATTGCCGAAAACAACATCATGTCTGAATCGCCGGCGATCGATGAGCAAGCAACAAGGGTTGTTTCTGTATTCTGATCACCTTCCCTTGCAGTTGTTTTAAACATGTTTTATATTTACTCCGAGTAAACGTAGCTTTAGATAGAAATCGATGAGCCTCACCTAGAATTTGATTGCAAGTTTGGTTGCTGTCTTTGAGAAAACCGAAAAGAGAAAATTTTCATCACTAGAAAAACAGGTTAGATTCTCAGGCGTTCGAAAACATCAACTACTGAAATAAGATATTCACCAGATCCGCGAGAGTAAAGTCGGATAAAGTCCCACAAAACGTTGTTATCGGATACAAAATACTGTAAGCGTCACTAATCTTTACGTAATCTTCTCTTCATCTGTTAATTTGCAATGACTTAAACACAATGAACGAAAGACAAAACCCCATCATGTTACATACCTTAAAACGAGTGAAAACACAAGCCCATCAACTTACTAATCTCCTTCTTTTCAAGTTTCAACCCAAGGTTAATCAACATTTCGTTCACGCCCATGAGCGTAAACTAAGATTTCAGCCACATTGTGGGAAAATGCATTTTCAAAGAAATTAGCTGACAATAGCACCTCCATAAACAAATTCTCAGCTTCGTGCTCAAGAATTCCCGCCACATGTCGTGCAACCGCGGATGTTTCCCGCCAAAATATGACGCAGGGTACGCTTTTACAGAATTGCTTTCATGTTTTTCTTGAAAAAAAGTAAGAAACGACTTTTTCCAGCCTTAAAACTTTCATAGCCCTTCTTGGACGCGACCAAGGACAAAAGCTACAATGAGAGACCGAGGACATTAAATTTTCACTGCATTTTAAGGTAATTTCATTATATTTTATCACAATCTCTCGGGAAACCGCAGCGGACAAATTGATTTTAAAAGTGCATTTTAACACATTAAATTCCTTTCGTCCTTCCGTTTCTCAGTTAATCTGTCAAATGTAATGCATTGATTGCACCCTCAAGATAACACGAGTCTACAACGACGACTTCATCTCGTTATTTTGCCACAAAATCGAGGAAAAAATCGGAAACCTTGATGAACGAGCGGAGTAGAGAGAACAGAGAGAACCACTTTTAGGTCACTTTGCTTTCTTTAATACCAGCTCAAGAAAACTAATAACTTCAGCATTAAGTAAAAGTTCCGTTTTCTCTAATTGCATCTTTCAGAGGCTAAGCGACAGTATATATTTTCTTTTTCTGAAACTAAAAGTAGCCTTCAGTTTTTGAGCGTGCACGGTACTTTTTTTAAAAGCACTTCGTCCAACAAACATATTACATGTCAACAAATAAGGGCGCTTTCCTTTTGTCAGAACTGGCCGGACAGACCCGTCAGTTTGCAAAGAAAATCCAACAATTTCAAGGAACACTTGCATGATAACCCTCGTCTTCTTCCGGAGGAGTGTATATCATCCTCGAAGAGTGTTAATTTGAAGGCGTTTTACAGTTAAACCTTCCAAATGCCTGGTCTGGCCGGTCAGTTCTGTCAAAAGGATAGCGCCCTTAAGTGTAAGGTATAAGGCGCCATTTATTTACTTAACCTGCAACAAATGCAAATTGTTTGATCTCCTTTTCCTCTATGTTATCTAGCGTTTGAATTAACTTCTCCGAGTTAGTTAAACCTTTTTGTAGCAACACGCAAAACGAAAACGCAGCCTAAATGTAAGTACAACGCGTTTGTCAATCAAAAAATGTGTGAAGGAAAATAACATTAAGGAGAGTTACAACAAACATTAATTAAAAACAACAAATTAGTTCTGAAAATTTGCGGAAGCAAATGTAGAGGATTTTTTCTACAGTGGCCTTTGCCATTAAAATGACCGATTTTGCAGAAAACAAGAAATGCTTTGTCCGGCAAAAGCGGCCGGCTCCGTACAAAATTACTGCATTGTCTCAGTCCAGCTCCTAAACTGCACTGAAAAGATTTCACATTTCTACGTCAAGCTAAATATCCTCCTTTTCAAATAAAGCCGCCAACTGCAAGAATCTATAAGACTCAAGAATTTGCAGGACCAACTAGTCCTTGCATTAGCATGAATATCCTATATTGTATTACCATGGGCAACAAGATTTAAGTGACTTTACTACCTCATTACGAAAACAAAGAAAATTTTCTCTCTTACTTCAATGTTTCCATAGAGAAATTCAAAGGTTGCCCACGAACATTCACCGAAAAATTACACATTACCGCTTTCCGTGGTTCTATTCCTTAGTAACGGAGGCAATATTTCGTTCTATTTTGCCAAAATGATGATTTAGTTTATTTAAGCCCAACCTATCTTTGTGATTCAAAAAATTTAATCTCCCAAGTAGCCAGCTTTTTAAACTTCAGCTCATACAAACCCCCATTACAGTTTCATATAATGGCTTGTAAAACAAAAATCTTTCATTGCGGCCTCGTTTCTTTCTCAGTTAGCGTACTTAACACACAATCACCACCACTTAATAAAGCACTATTTTTTACATCGTAACGATGAAATCGAAGAGCGAAACAAATTCTCATGTACCACATTGCCAAGAAAATGAAACTTTGATGTTAATTGACCCCACTAATAATACTAATACTAATACTACTACTAAAACTACTACTACTACTACTAAAACTACTACTACTAACAATAATAACAATAATAATAATAATAATTAATAAACATGTGAAAGTGAAATATTAATACTGCTTGCAGTGTTCAAAAATTATTGGCAATTTTGTCTTATATTCCTGGGTCCCTTACTTCTGCTTTTTAAGTGTGCTTGCTCTTCCTTTATGTGTAACATACGCGTTTTATCGGAATATACGAGAAACCAGTTTTCGGTTTTGGGGACAGAAGTGTTGAAACAGTAATGACAAGCAAATTAATTCATATTATTTCCCTTAAAATAACAACGAAGAACTAAATTTCTGGTAAAGCTACGATATTCATTTAGCTGAAACTATTTTCTCCTTCGAATATTAAGTTGGCTGCAGCAATCTGCCATAGCGCCATCTGATTGAGCAATCATAGTTAAAATTCAGTGACCAATAAATACATTTCGTCTACTTCTAAAGAACAAATTAAGTATTGTTGATTCAAAGCGAGCACTGCTGACAGTTTGTGCTAAATCACAAACGATTTAAAACAAAAATTATCTTCTTTTCCTTATAAAAATACTTTGTAACGATGTTTGAGGTGTTCAATTGCTGAAAACTCATCGTTTACCTCGATTCCCGGGATAATTCAATCGGCTCATGCGTCTTAAAAAGGTGACAATATCGGGGAATAGCTCGTTTCGTCTTTTAGCTTGCCAGTACCGGCGCACCAAAGATGTCATTGACACTATCCGAGTTAAGGCGACGCATTCACTGGCGCTGTAACCGTGGCAATCCGTTTCCAAGGTGTCTCTTGCCATTATGGCTTTTTATATTCTAGTGTGTGCTGTGTTTTAAATACTACCATTTACAAATGACTAAAACAAAAAGAAATTTTTCGGATCGATATTGAAAATTCAGTGTTTGTAAAAGAAGAGTAATCGGAATTAGTATGCGAGAAATCTAATTCGCAGTCACCAAAATAGAAGCTGCGGGTTATTCCAAACACTAACTTGACAAACTACACGACGGTAAAGTACATTAGTCACAGAAACACATTTGCCAGTGAGCCGATAATTAAAACTGTTGCGCGTGAATCGCAGTCGTCGGTGTTTTTTCTGTCAGTAATTTGGAAGTTACATTGTTCTCTCGACTATCGTGTGGAAAACACTCCTGTACTAGTCATAGCCTTTTTTTCATTGAAGATTTTTCCTGGTAAATTAAACTTCGAGGGAGGGAGGTCCCCTGCTTACCCGAATCCACGGCACCTGCTAAGCTCGAGCCTCGTTTCATCCAAAGTGCCAAATACCCCATGATTATATGGTATAAGTAGCAGGTCGATTAGCACGCTCCACTAAGACATCAGCCAGGGCCGCTTGTCAAGACTTTCTTTCTACTACTGAAGAAAGCATCAACCCGTTAACTGATTTATCGCGACAAAAATCGTTCCGAAAACGATTTCAGTGAACAATTTTCTACGACCTTTTTTCAGTGCAGCCACAAATGAAACAAAACTTACAGTGTCTCAGCGCGTCGAAAAGATTTGCAGAGCTTAAAGCTCTAGAACCATCTAAGAAAGTTTAAGAGGTGATGCGAACATTATAAATATTGCAGAATTCTTCACAGCTTTGTCTTTTCGCAAACGATGACAACGAATAACTGTTTCATTTCTATAGTTCTCAGAATTAAGTTCCCTTCTCTCAAGTTCTGTACTTTCATTTAGGTTTTCTTCGAAACGTTACAGTAAACACGCGCCAAGAATGTGCATTTAAATGCAGGCATCCTTTACCACGTTGTTATTCATTTTTTTCTCCGGAACCAGCTGTTATGCTAATTTTTTGCGATAGAAGACGGAAATTCTGGAAAGGTTCCCTCCGGCCGAGTATTGTTCATTTTAGAACCCAGATTTAGTAACAATGAATTTACTTTGCAGGCAACGGTAACATGATTCAGTGGCTTAATTGGCACAACGGCTTGCCGAGCAGAACTCTCAAGAAGTTGAATAAAGAGTCATACAAGTGATCAAGGCTCTAAACGAGGAAATTTGTTTTCTACGTTTAAAACAAAGCGGTTGTTTATTTGCATATGCTCTCCACATTGTCGCCGACAGAAAAATTGCTACTATACACTGTACTATATTGGCTCTTACATAGATAGTAATGGGTACCCTAAATGTTCAAAAAGTATATCAGATTTT
The DNA here is from genome assembly GCF_036669925.1 of Montipora capricornis. Classification (NCBI taxonomy): domain Eukaryota; kingdom Metazoa; phylum Cnidaria; class Anthozoa; order Scleractinia; family Acroporidae; genus Montipora; species Montipora capricornis. Next base: position 10,919,057 of record NC_090894.1, read on the forward strand.
AACAGGCCTATTGAGGATTTCTGAACCACTAAAAGTCGCTCTTGTTTCAAGTTCAATCAATTGTCAACGACTGTATTCCTTTCAACAACCAGTTCAATATTTGTAGGTGGAACACGTAAATTACAACACCAAGGTAAAATGTTGTGTTTGAAAAAATGAATATCCTATCGAGTTTAGTGAAACGAACTTTGGTTTAACTCGACAAGCGAATATCATCGATAAAAATAAAGACAATATTAAAAAGTGATGGATATTGACCGATTCAAAATTATCACTTCCAACACGTGTGCCAATCCAAGCGAAGAAATTGGCGCCAGATCGGACCGGCAAGAAAATTTCACATAAGAATTCTGTCAGGATAAGTTCTTCCAAAAAGTTACATTCAAGTTCCGAACGTCAATGTGTTCAGGTTTTTTTTTTCTAGTTTCGTTGGTGTTTTTATGCTGAGAAAAAACGAGGACAAATAAGACGGATATGGAACCAGCTGTTTTGGTGATACAGGGATACCATATGAGAAAAACTTCATACTACATTTTGCTTGCATCTTCAAAAATACTGCTCTGTGGGCGAACTAAACTGGCCCAGCATAATGCAAACATCTTGCAAATTTAACTAAGCTTTACTGTCAAACGAATGCAGCTTACACGAGACAAGAAATCGTGTACAGTGCAACCAGGCTCCTTCACAGAAAATAAATCAAACCTGCACTTACTTGAAATACGAAGTCCACATGGTGCTACGTGCTCTCGTAAAAGTGCGCAAATGTACTCAAATCGTCGCTTCCTACTTTAGCTACGTCATCATGGAAATTTTTATTAGGAAGGAAATTCCCAGGAATAAGAATTGGCTACAATATTCATCACTCAGTTATGTAATTAAATGACACACTGTTCTAAACTGTTGTATAGTAGCTGACTGATTGGTCACATGTATCGCGGGCGTGTAACGTTAAAGATAAATATATTTTGGAGAGCGGCACGAAAAGATAATCAAACATGGCATTTTCCTTGGTTTATTGGGTTTTTGTTATGGCTGCTATGGTTTGGCGGCTTAATTAACGAGGGTGACAAGAAGGAGATGAATTTTCTGTCAGAGCGTTGTAATTTATGAACAACAGCTACGTTAGAAACACGTTAGGTGACTTAAATCGCCACGCTCTAAATTGTGAACAAATAATTCTCTGTTGATTCACACCAGTTTGTGGTTTTGTGAGATTGACTACATAGCCCGCGACGAAAACTGATTTCTTTGCGGGGTTTAGACTTGACCAAATCGTGCAGAGAAATTGCGCGGTTGGTTTTCGTCATAATACGTTCAAAAATTGAGTAATGTGGAAAACACTTATGCGGCCAAAAAGAGATTTTCGGTATGACCAAAAACAAAAATATGTACAGAGATGACAAAACCTGAGGGAGAGTACACCGAAGTTTGCAACATTTTCATGTTACCTTTTTGAATTGACTCTTGCGACCGTAAATAACAATACCTAAGGTAGATAAAGTAACAACTAGACATAACATCTGATTCAGTGTAATTTCATTTTTGACTTGTGTTTCAGTTTCCAAATCTTCATTAATTAATAACGATAAATTGAAGAGATTTATTATTGATTTTACAGAACTCGTACGATGTTCATTCAGTTCGCCAGGAATAAACAACGTGCCTATCAATTACTTGTATAGAAACAGGATGTGAGTGTGTATCCACACAAAAAAATCCAAATTTGTGTTCTTTTCAATAATCAGACCTATGATAACTCAAATGGAACGTGTACTTGAAAAAAATAATGAAAAGAGAATTACATTGGCTATTTTGCTTTGTCTCGAGAACAAATAGATTTTTTATGCCCTTTGAAACTGGAAAAGAAATAAAAAAGCTTTTAGACCACTCAGTAATCCCTCAATGTAGCAGGAACAATTGAAATCTCGGATTTAAAAACTTGTTGACAGGCTTCAACACCCTAAAATCCAGATACCCGGCAACATGGTATCTGAGGTAGTATCATAGTACTGAATCCGGCAGTGACAACGAAGGTCGGTTGGCTTTACCCTAGCACCAGGGTAACCCTATCTGCCTTGTAAACACAAAACAAAAAATGTGTGAGTGCTAGGGCAACCCTCCTGTTGGGGTAACCCTCCTTCCTTGTAAACAGGGCCTAAATCTTAAATTTGTAAAACATCGGCATCAGAAGATGAGAATATCAACCTGAAAGCTCACTCTACTCAAAAATGGGTTTTTGGAAACAAGAATTCTTTTTCACACCAACACCTTCATTTGTTTTTCAGAAGCAGAGGTTTCAGCTTGTTCACGGGAATCCTGCAAGGATTGTCATCAGAGCCTCTGTTCCTTCCTCTGTGCACAAGCAAGAAACATCAGAAGTTTGTAATTTGCTTACGTAAAAGTGGACGACAGAAAAAAAGACAACTGACGGCTCCAAATTCTAGACCTCGTGCCTTAGCCGTAGGCTGACAGCCTGCAACAAAGTTTTTGAGACACATCCTGCAACCCTCTCCCCTCGCAATGTTGCCTCATAGTAAGAGCTAAGAAAATTACGGCAAGCCAACATTGCGAGGGGAAGGGGACCGGCAAAAGTGGCAAATTATTGTAATTGTGAGTCTGTAGTACGATGTTTCAACTAGCGCTTAAGATGGGGAAAGTTCCGGCCGAGACAAGTGCATCAAAGAATGCTGCAATAATTATGATTTGGTAAATACACCAGGCTATGCTGTGAAGGTATTGATACAGCGAGAATCCAGAAAATATGGCCACCCTTAGGTAATTCAAAGTACTTCCTGCGTGTATTTAATCTTTACAGAAGCTGAAGATATCTTCCTGGGATGTGATTAATACTGTGACCACAAAAAAATGTGCAGCAATCCAGAGTGGTCACATTTACTTTGTGTGAAAATTTAGAATGTAAATGAAATCACAGTTACGAAGAGATCGTGACCATAGAATGTCCCTCCCCTCCGTCAAAACCCCGCCCTCTCGGTCAAAACCTTCCAGTTAAATAAGATAGTGAATATATAACTACGAATTCTGAAAGTTAGAGAACACTGCGTGCATCTAATTGCTTTTGCAAAGCTGTTTTTTATGTCTTTTATTTATCTCGAAAAAATAAGACAGAGAGCTTGCGGGCGCAATTAAAAAGCAGGTGAGAAGTCTATTTCAGACAAAAACACAAACACAGCGTGACCTTAAACACAATCATAAAGTGAAATTAAAATACTTCAACCATAAAATTTGCCGCAAATGAATGGTATATTAAAAAAGATATGTATAGAAATCAAATCACAAGCATCGTGCTTCACATTACAGACCGTGAGAAAATGCTGCTATTCCACGTGGCATACAGAATGAGGAACATGGAAAAATACGAACGCAGAGACCCGCAAACGCTGATGAATTTGTGTTTGTACTGCGCAATTTCTACGGTTCTCGTTTCAAGGTTTTTCGTTTTATTTCAAGTGAAGTTAACCTTGCACTTCACGATCGGAAAGTTGTGGTTTAAATCAGATCCAGTTTTGTGAGAAGTCTGCATTAAACTGGCAAACTCAGGGTTTATTCTTTGGCACGATTCTGAAACCGGAATATTCAAAGTACTATGCACTAGCTGGGATCTTCTGAGACCAATTCTAGATAATTCTTTATTTTAAAAGTCACTTCAGCAAAATAGTCAGAACATAATGCTCTCCGTAAGATGAAACTGCCTGCAGTTTTCTTAAATTCTTAAGTAATACTTATAGCACAGGCATTTGAAGTGTTCTAAAGACAACCACCGCAAAACAAATAAAATGGCAGCGGGAACAAGGCTAAAAGAAAAAGAAGCACGTGCTGAAGAACTGCTCTTGTGTTGCAGAATACTATTTTTCATGCGCATAAACAAGACCTGTACCCAATATACGAGATCTCTTTCTCTCATTAGCATTGCACCTGGCAACCACGAGGGATAACTCAAAACAAAACTTATTTTGGTTTTGACTTAAGCAGAAAGACCTCATATACTGCAGGAATAACTAACTGAAACAGAGGTTTTCTCAAACATTAGGAAAAAAAGTGCGCGAATGTTAAAATACTGCTTTGATAACAAAACTTGTCATAAGATGATATCATGTCAATTCGAGCTTGACACTACACATGTTTCATTGCGCTTTCTCTATTATATGTATTTGTAAAGAATATTTGCTCCCTTTCTCTTACCCAAGGGCTCGTTACCTTTCATTTATATCATGACTGCATCTTTCCGTGAATTTGCCAAGCTCTTAGTACAATGCGAGCATGATCTCTTAATGCTTCCTCTGGCAGAAATTCCGTACCTATGTGCTGGACGGCAACCAGCTCGTGAAGCTATACATTAAACCCCTTTTTTCTCGCGTCTTCCACAATTTGTACTAGGGGTTTAAGCCTCAGCCAGAGGCTCAAAACGTTGATCCAATTTAACTGTCAATAATTTGCTTGGCGAAATATTTTCTACTTTGGACTCGAAGATTCCGCTTAAGAAAGGTTCCACCAATATATATACATAGCCTGACAATTTGCTGGCATTGTAAAAAAAACCCTCTGCCCTGTGGTTTGAAAGCAATTAGAATTTTCCAATTACGCAGTTCTAAAATGTGCAACCTGTCGTTTTGCGATGCTGTTTGTTAATTGTTTCCTGTGGCTAGGTAAACAGGTCAGTGACGTGTACGTCATAATCGTTTAACAGGATGTAGAATTTTCTTCGCCTATGCGCGAGGTAAAAAGAGTCTTAACTCCTTTACTCAAGAAAAGGACGCCATGCGAACTTGCAAACATGAGCATTGGTAATTACAAAACGATTCTGAGACAAATTTTCATCCATAGTGGTTGAGACCCCTGGATCAGTGCACTTTGGGGTTCTGTTTGGGATTACAGTGCAACCAAGCAACATCTTTTTAGGAAAAACTGAGAAACGAAGGTCATATTTCCGTAACTGTACTTTCCGGTAACTTGAAAACAAGTTACCAGTACTGTTAAATAGAGTACGCTCTCATGTGCTGAAGTTTCGTAACATCTGTTTTGTCAAATTAATATTGAATCACAGCCAACGTCTGTGTAACAGAGGAAAGTTACAAGTATAATATTTTTTATTCCTTTTGGACAAAAATAGCTTACCTTTTTAACGCGCCCCGTTTTCAGGCCTGCAACGGAAGAATTAATCGGATAAAGAGGACTTAATTGGGAAGTGGCGCAATTGGTGCCTCAGCCCTCGATTCGATCGATTTCTGGTCACATCTCTGCCGCAGAGACCAAAACCGAAAGCTGGCCGGATGTCTGAGCTATTTCTTACAAGGCAAATTAAGATTGGACTGACTAAACTAACCAACTTTTCTGATTTACTGAATTGGTTTAGCGAGGAAACACCTTGGTGTTATTGCAAGCACCCTTCCTTACCTTGTTGCGTTGAAGAAAGCAAGGTCTAAATCTTAATTATCGCGACCGTAGAAAGCGTGTAGTTCAGGAAGAAACTGTGCCGTTAGTGAAATGTTTGTCTGCTATCTTGGCCGCAAGCTAAATGACTTAGTTTCTGGCAAACGCCCATATCGTTAAGTTAATACATAAGATGGTACGTCACTAAAGGCCAAGCGAGCCAATAAATAACGGATCGTCTGCGTCAAAACGCACTTGAGAGAAACTTGAATATTGGTGTAAAACAGTCTCGTTGCTTATCTCAATCAGGAAATTAACTGTCTAAACACTGTCATTGGCGATATCAACTCAGAAACATACGAGTGAGTGGTTATTGGTGTTTATTTGTTCCTTGTGAAGCAATGCACCACATCTAATGCTAAAAATAAAGCACTGTAAGCAAATGCTTAAGCCTTCGCTTATTTTTTTCTCCATGCGCTTACTTCCTTTTGTCTTTCTGTCATCACATTTTGTGTTTAGCCGTATCAGTGTTATCAGTGTTATATAATTTAAAGTCACATAAATACACCCACCCCCCATTTCCCTATATTAACTTAACAAGAAAATTAAGAGTCGCCTACAACTTTCCAAATTCATTAAATATATCGCCAAAAGCATAATCGCAATTTTGAAGTAATTATCACAAATCATCTGAGACAGGGTGCTAAGACCAAAATTAAGCGTTTCCCCTTCTTTTGTTGTAAGAGCATCGTTTTAATTTGAAATGCTTGAGGAGAAAATATCGATGAAGGATGAAATACTTTTTTTGGGATCAAACCAAGGTTACTGTTAATGTCTTTCACTAGACCGCACCATGGAATATTGGTTAGCACTGTACTTGGTTTCGCCGGACAAGATGTCTACTCTTCCATTCTGCGCTCAGAGATATAAAAGGCTACTCGCCACCCTTTTAAGCAAGATGACAATGGCGCAGACATGTTGACGCTATGATAGAAGTACCATCATTTCATCTAAGGTCAATACCACCATCCTGCTGGGTAGCCTGCCCTAATCACACGCAGGGGGTCAGGGCTGAAATGTATGTGTGTGAGGGAGGGGGTTCAGTTAGCCATTGCTTGGTTAGTCACACCGTAACTACGAACTGAAATAAAAGAGGAGATGAATATGTGGAAAAGAGTGTTTAAGTCTTGTGGATAGCTTGTGCGATCGTTTCTAATGCTAAAGTCACTTTGGTGATTGCATCTATCAGTATACTAAATGAGATAATGCGGAGCGCCTGGGATGACACATGTAGGCTCATACTCTTATAATCCGGACGCTCACGATTAAACCGGATGGGAGTTTTTAGACGGGCAGGCGTATTGCAAACGAGTTGGTATCCGTTGTAAGCAAGCGTGCATTCAAATGTTTTCAGACAATCATAACTATAGCGGTTACGTTGCAGAGAAAGCGATCTATGTGAGCATAGCAAAAGATGTGATTTAACAACGGGTATTGATTCTCTTTTGAAATCTTTACTAACTTATATTGATTCTTGAATATTGCGAAGGCCTTTGCACTGAATGATTTAATTTCCACGTAATGGCCCAGAGCAAAAAACATCTCGGAAGGACGCAAAATTAGTAGCATGTTTTGAATCTTAAGGCTTAACAAGGCTTAACTGTGACTTAAAGTCGAATTATGTTTCCGCCACCGGGAATTTTCGATTTTTGCTAATATTTCTATACATCACGCTGTTAAGTAAAGCTCGTGATCACGCACAGTACACTGTGAAATATTAGTCTCGTAAATGAGTGTTTTTATCTGGAACAATCCTTAAGAACTTATCAACAAAGCAACAAGCTTTTTCAATCAGCTCTTGACTTACACACTGATGTCTCCAAAACTGGATTTTACCGTTTTTAAAATCAGCCTCTTTGAAGTGTTTCACAGAGACACGGTAATAATTGTGAAAGTGGTAATGACGACCTTTTCATCCGGTTTAAGAGTGTTCGATTTAGCGCGCATTGTTAATTTCACAATGGTTAATCGTCTTCTCCACGATAACTAACTGCAGGTCACGTTTGATTAAAATAGCGAACTCCCATACCCCGGAAACTCTAGCAAGCCACTGTTCTCAGCTATAATGACTAAGTTCATGGTAACTCTTTCAGGAAACCACAATGGACTTGTTATATGAATCGGAAGGATAACATAAAAGTTAGAAAGTGCGATTTAAAATAGCTCAGCCAGTTCAGAATTAAACTGAATAAGCCTTTCCTTGCATTAAATAAATTTAGCAAAACGACAATTCATTTTCCATCCAAGGCACTATGAGTTGACTTTTTAATCTATTGTTGTGTAACAGTTAAAATACGATACCATATGGAAATATAGAGGCACGAACTAAGTCGTGAAAACTTACAAATCACAATCAGATTTCTCATAACTACTAGACTTCAACTGAGTACTACTTTGAAGATAAACTAATCACTGCGAGACGTTTTACTGGTCTATAGAGATAAAAATGTTTGTCAATGAAAAGGAAACGAAATCACCGCATGATCGAGGAAAAGATATCTAGCCAATAAATAAAAATACACTAGTTGCGAGTTTGTTTGCTTACCTTCAAAAACCTCTTCGATACGCGTGTCAGAAAAAATAAACATGTGACTCCTTTGACATATCTCCGTGTTGTGTTGCCCGTCAAGACTTTGTTTTCACTGATCAGTTGCGAGTGCCCAAGCAAGTCCAAAATAGTGGCTGCCGTATCTAGGTGAGTAAGCTTTTCTAGCCATATCAGTCAGGTAGCAGAATTAGAACAATCTGGGAGGTGGCATTCATTTAAACCACAATGCCTCTTAATTCGGGGCAATATTTGGACTAGTAATATGTCTTAATTCAATATTCGAAGACAAAACTTGTTGAGTGGACAATCTTCTTGAACTTCCCATGTTTGATTTTAAAATGTAATAGGACGTCGACATAGTTTGAATTGATTCCACGTTGAAAACTTTCAAGTAAATTCTACACGTTTCTCTGCGATTGAGTTGTGTTTTTTCCTTGCGGATAACAAAGTATCTAGTACAATTTGCGTAAACTTAGAAATGACTCATTTCCGTTTTTTAGATTGAAACGATCAGCACGCCTAGACCAATTTGCTTTCTTAGAAACTGCCTTTGAACACCAGTTAAGATTTACCCGCAAAAGTACCGCTACCGCTTTAGTGCTGGCGACCTTTCCTGTTCAGTAAAATCCTACCTTTGTGGGGAACTGTCCGTGATCTTTGAAGCGTACATAAAATCATAACTTTTCTATTAAAATACTGGAAGGTGTCAGACTGTCAGTCAGAAATAAGGTGTTAATAAAATTGGCGAATAATCCTGTCAAATTATAAACTACAACTGAAGAGCAAGACTCGATTTATTTGTCAGAAATGTGCCAGTTTTCTATTTTGATCAACACGATCAATTGTTTGCAGCAATGTTTTGACGACTGTCTCTTAAATGGGGCGACCGCAAAATTGCTGGAATTGTTGACCAAGAAACACTGGCTTATGATCGCATCGAAGGGTCCGCTTACTTGTACTAAACAAGGAAGTTCTGAGCAGAGACTCGGAGCATTGTAACTGTAGTATTCTTAATTTTAATAACTCGACTCAATTTCACAGTTGTAGGGATTAATTAAGAAAACAAAAGGTCTCTTCCGTTGGGAGTCGTCTTTGTTAATTATGCCATTTAACACACAAGAGAAAACGGTTAAAGACACACCAGAGAGGGGGGCCCTGTGTTATATTTTAGTTTTTCCCGACACGTTTTCCCTTCTTTACAATACAGTATATTAGCTAGTTAATATTGCGTTTTGGTTTCTAAAGGAATTTGACAAATGCAACGAGTTAAATGCCGTGAAAATCATTTAAAATCCATTAATTGAAACTGACCAAACTGCCCATGGGTTCTTCAGGTGCGGTCGGAAATTTTGAAAAGAAACTAATTTAAGCGTGAAAAAAGGGAAAGAATTTGATTTTGTTAGAATATTATCAAAATAATAATCCTATTAGAATAATTCTATCGAACTGTTAAACATTGTGTAAGAGGTTTCTCAAGAGGCTCTTCACATCTCACGCTGGTTTACGACTCTGTTAAGCGATTTAGCAATACAAGTAAATCGTACTCTTCAAATTCAAATTCCTTCTCAAATTGTGACCTAAACATGTGTAAAGCCCTAAGAAGAAATACCTAGACTTGCAGAGAAGAGTGACAGAGCGAAAGCGTAATTTTGCTTACGTTAAAAACAACCTTTGCAAGGACCGCCTTTTTAACAATATGGCGTCCAAAATTCAGGCACTCTTTTAAGACGAGCGCGCATCCTTTTAATCACCAATCGTGCGTCATGGATTGAAAATGAAACGCGTGAAATAAAATACCTTAGCGTTAATATTCTCTCCAAACTTCTTCCTTGCCAATGATAAGGAAGAAAATATAAAACCTTAACAATATATCCAGGAGATGCCCCTGTTTGTAAGCGTGCGAGGAATGAGAACAACCGCGCAAATACCAAAGTGATGGCGTTTGCGATATTTGCTAGGTTAAACACCTTTTTCAGAATTTCACTTAACATACGGCAACCCTTAAAAATAGACAAACACAGAAAGAAGCGTGCTTTGACATCTTTGTTTGTTTACTTTTGCACAAAAAGAGTTCACGGTGTGCTCGTATAAGAGCATGAGCGAGTTTTAGTTTTGTGATTACTCACAAATAACCTCAAAAAGGGAATATACGATCGAAACAATACTGCTGCTTATACTCGGGCAATATTCTATTGAAGGCTCTCATTTCGTCCATTGACTCAGCACAAACCGATGTTTTTATGACTGTATGAAAAAAGGCCAAGTTCGGCGGAACTATCTGCCCAAGAATTCCGTGCTCGCGCGCGGGTCCTTTTGCTTTCAAGAGCTCATCAACATTTACCATCAGTCCAACTTGCCGTTGTCTGGCGCCCTTTCTGAGTGTTTTTGTAACATCGGCGCTCTCTTTAGCAAAAACAAAAAAAAAAAACAGTCAAGCCAATTTTGAAGTTTTATATGGAACCGCGCAAGTGTTTTTGAAAATGCCTTTTTATGACAAACTCTGAATTATCAAACAAGTTTATTCATCGCGGTAAGCGAGTTTTTGCTATTGAAGCGGCACTGATCCATCCGCTAGGAACGTGACCTACTCTAACCCATTCTCTCAAGTGTTGCTTTGAAAGAAAGATCCCACTCGTTTTGTTTGCACGTTGGTTGCTTGGTTATTGACGTACGCAAACAAGAAGAAATAACAATAACAGGCTACAACAGGCCGTTCTTGTTTAAATACCAGAAAAGCGGCAAGTGTCATGTGCACAATTTTGCAAACAGGAATCACCACAGTTAGAGACACACACATGCGGTAGATGGAGTTAACCTGCCTTTGTCGAGAATACTTGCATTCTTTTGCGTGAAAAATGACTGCCTTTAAGACAGCGCGCAAAGAAAGTGGTGTCCGATAGCCTGGGGCTAGTAGATTTTGCTGTAGGGCTAATGAATTCTGAGGAGCAAGTGATTTCTTGGCGTGAATTCAAACTACAGAAGAACAGTAATCAATCCTGCTCATCAATTTTTTTTCGGGCTAGTTGGAATGACTTGCTACATGCTACTAATCGAGGCATTGAGTTTCACCTTTTGACGATATGTTACACCCGTTTTTCTCATATGAGTGCGACCCGTTTCGTATCCAGTAGAAAGTCTGTACGAATATGGGCTCCACTGAGCTAACGACGTTCAGTTGAATGAACCTGGCCCAGTGTCAACTGAACAACAAAGGGTGCGTTCGATTGGGAAATCCGGATTCCCAATCGCACACAAAATCTGAAAACATATCTTGTCGCGGATTTCACTAATTGGAAATCCATGTCAGAAAGGAATTTTTTTTGGTGAAATCCGGGACAAAACCCGTTTTCAGTTTTGTGTTCGACTGGAATTCCGAAGATCCAGATTTCAAGATCTTAATCCAGATTTCCCAATCGAACGCACCCTAAGAGAAGGCAGGCTTGGTTCCTGAAGGCAATTGACTCGTGCTTTTGTCTCTCTAACCTAAACTGAACTTTATTCAATTTTTTTTGGCGAGGTCAAAAAACGTTTTAAAATATTTTTACTAGTTCGTCTAGCTCTGTTGACAAAATTGAGCGAAGGAACAACGGCAAATCGGAGAAAGCTAATATTTTGCGAGTTGGAAAACGCTAAAATAAATGTTTACTTACTCGTTTAAATCTGTTGGCAAATTGAACAGGGGAAAACAACGTCTCAGAGCACGCTACTAACGGGAAATTCACTTGAAAATATGTTCTTTCTAATTAGGCTTACATGCTAGCATTTATCGCTATATTCATAGTTATATCAAAGTGAGAATGGAAGCGACAGCGAGTGTATAAGCACGATGCGTAGGCAGCCATTCTCCCTTCAATGTGTCTTCCTATCGAGAGGACAAATCGAAATTGGTATTGACATTTACCTCAAGAAATCAGTGAGTTCCATTCCTTTATGCTTCGTTGTATTGACTTTCTCACATTCTTATTTGACTGTGGTATGAGAACGAAGCTTTGTTCGGGCAAAGGTAGTATGCACGTTTTTTTAGCTTACATCAACTACGACCAATGATAACACAGAATGCAGCCAGGCAAGTTTTGTTCCTGTGCGCATGGCTCAAAAACCTATGTTAAGTGTTCGGGTTGATTGTAGGTAGCCTCAGGCTACATTAACACTGCAAGTCCTCAACTGAGACTATCTACCACATCTTTCTTATAATCTGAGCCAAGCGGCCAGAATCTCTTAGTTCTCAGTATACGTAAAACTGATAGCGTCCGAGATGGAAAGCTCTCATGACACTTCACTGTGAGATAGAAATGACTGCTAGACTGATTCTCACGCGAGAGTCTTATGTAGTATTCCTGCTGAGTGTCTGACGTAAAAATCTTTGGAAAAGTTTGCAAAACGAGAATTCTTCGAATCGTTAATTGCTAATTTTCAAGATGTTGCTGTTCATTAACATGTAATGACCTGATCACGGCTTTTACATACCTACGTGATGGACTGTGTTATTACTAAAAATTGTAACGAGCTCCTGCAGGGAAAAGTCCAAAGAGACCTTTCGTTTGCATGTCACAAAACAAAACACAAGATCAAAAATATATATATAGCAGCGAAAATTCTTATAATTCGCACGAGTTAATGAAAATTTTAGCCGTTAGGAGAATGTTCAGCGGCCAAGTGTCAACAGCTCGGTACAGTTAAGGGGTTAAGATATGTTAAATCGCGTCGACCCTGAACATAGTGTTCAATTTAATAATCTAAGCCCTTACTTGGACTACAGTCATGGCTTTGGAATCAAGCTATCGAACTCCTGTGTTGGTCCCAACACACATTTTCCTTAACTTAATTATCTCGTTAAAGTTAATTACTATCTCGATAATTAGACATCTCTCATTAAGGAAGATCCTATTTTTCTCTTCCCAATGAAGATGTTAATAATACGTCTTAATCATATTGTTGAGCTAGTTTAATTAAGGTTTTAAAAATCGTGGGGGAGGGGATTAGAGGGGACGGGGTCAAACCGGCTTAAAAAAATATTTTGCAGCAGTAAATAGATGAACGGATAAAATAAATTGATTGATATCAGTTTAATCTTAGAAAACCCATTTTAATAGCCTCAATCTGAGTTACTATTTGGCAATAAAAAAATGAACACTGGCATTAAACATTAAGTTTTGAGAAGGCGTGAACAGCGGCGGACTATATAGATTTGAGTACGCTTTCCGTTAGGACAGACAATGCCCTTACTGTCGAGACTCTATATCGTGACTCTTCAGTCAAGGGAATACCAAATATATACAGAATAACGTATAACAGAAAACCCGTGGCAGATATTTTTTGTGTTATGTCACAACAAATCATACCCCAAAACCGCTCCTTCTATTTATAGATTAAAGGTAATTAATCGAGGATAATATGCTAGCCTACCTTTAATTGGCCGAAGACGTTAAGCCATTATTAATCCGTTTCTTGTCGCCTCAAATTGCTGATTATTTTGATAAGGCTCTGGGCTCTTAAGCTGGTAGGATTTGTGTGAAGGCTATTTCCTCCAAAAATCGCGTGACCAGCATGCTGTCTTGTTAGATGATATTACCGGATAATATTGGATGACAGCTATGAAAAGGTTAAATTCAAATTAAAGAATTTATCTGCCAACAAAATAACACTCTTCTGATGTAATCTTTCAAAAATGAATTAGGTTTTGGATTGCTAACTAATCAAGCCGGATTACACGAACACTAGCTTGGATAAATTAAAGGACATTCACTACATTACGCAGGATCGCATTTCCAAATCGACCATTAACAGCTAGTGGCAGTGCAGCGTGATCTTTTACCTTTGTCTGCGTGGCAAGCGTTTTCCGCGCGGAGAACATGCAAGATTTTCGATGTTTCAGCCGCGCGAAAAATTGTCCCGCCCCATTTTTCGCACGGCCAAAACATGTCGTGGATCACTTAGTTCAGCACCGGGCTGCGTGAGTTCGACTCCGGCCGGACCAACACTTAGTGTCTTTAAACAACTGAGGAGAAAGTGCTGCCTTTGTAATGGCATCTGCAAATGGTTAGACTCTATAGTCCCCTCGGATAACGAAAATAAACCGTACTGAGGCCTTCAATGTTTATAACCCTGTGGGACGAAAAAGAATCCACACGCTGTTCGCAAAGATTAGGGCATGGAGTTCCCAGTGTTGTGGTCTGTTCTCTGTGTTGTATCATGGTTGGGAGGGTAAATGCTTAAAGATACTAGCTAAATCAAGCTACTCTAAAATTCGAAGGTAAACAAAGTGGATATGATGATGATCATATGTAAACGCTTGCCACACAGGCTCTTTTAAACTAAAAAAATTAGCGTCTACATAGGTGCAAAAATCCGACAGGCTTATGTAACCGTTTTTTAAAACAACTATTGTCTTTGTTGAACGCCATCCCTGGGTAATTTTCACTGGTTATTACAGCAAGGATAAGCCAAAATCAGTATATTTTTCATGTACACTTCACTCGACATTCCATCTTGTTTAGTTTCTTTCGAAATTTCTTTGTGTTATGAGGCAGACTGGTTTTTTTGGCGAAGTCGAAAATGGAATTTCGCAGTGTTATATAGAAATTTTTATTTAATATTTTGGTATCCCTTTTATAACTTAAAGGTTTTTCTTTCACCACACAAACATTTGCACAGAAAATTTATCTAATATATTGTTTCCATTTGCTTTTCTGGCTGTAAATAACTTGGATGGTTAAAAGCGACGAAAATCATCTAAAATCGCATCTTTCGGAGCAGTACAGCTTTCTCCGGCCCTGCTCGCGCTAATCCGTGCGGCTCTCATACGGGGATTTCCCCAATATTATTACAATGAAAGCACGCGCGGGGCCGTAAGGGCCAAGTGATAATAATAAGTACTTTTTATCTATGTTTATGTAGCTTTTCATTTGTTATATTAACCTTACATTGCTAGTATGTCAATTAAAACCTTATAGAGATAATGTTATGCATTGAGACGTGATTCCTAAATGGTTTTGTTCAGTATTTCTCGGTTACGAGCCCAATTCCATTCAAACGAGGCTAAGTGAGATAATCACTTTGGCAAAGAAATTTGTACTTATTGACTGAGTGGGAGGGCCAGACACGAAAATATTTGACCCGAGGTCATGGAGTACGGACCGTGCGCGGCAAGGTTCGTGCACCAAGACCGAGGGACAAATATTTTCCGGTCCGGCCCGACCTAAACTCAGTCAATAAGCGTTTTATCACATGGTCGCTTTAGATTATTCATGAGCACTCAGAATATGAAGTTTGGACAAAATATTTGTTTCACCTCCTTTTCCGTCTGAAAGATGATCGACTTTAAGTCAATTGTAATCCATAAGGTCTGTTCTGGAACTATTCTGTACCAAGAAAACTTGTCTGTACCTTTCGTTTGACCTCGTGAAGGTATACATGAAGCAGACAATTGCAACAGAAATGTGTCCTTTCGTGCTTGTCATTGGATAAAACTTTATCCTTCAGCCAAAGCTACGTCGTGGGTGAAAATTTTAGCATAGCATTAACAATATAACAACGCCAACTAATGAAAACACTCGTTTGTTGTGGAGCTTTCGTTTGAACGGTCTAACCTCGACAACAGTTATATGCAAATGGCAAACAGGTATAAATATCAGATCCAAATGGTCCTGTTTTGCGAATGCTGTAAGTTTGGGGCCGAGATTTCACTGCAAGTGAAGGATATTTTGCCGGTTTGTTTTCAGAAAAGCACTGAATACTTAAGGAGCGAAAGGTGAGAATAGCAGCATAGAGCATTGAACACAAATCAAAAGGCAAACAATTGATCAACATTTGTTCTAATAATACAACTTAATTTTAAAGGAGGACCTGTTTTACTCTATCTGTTGGGCATTGCTGTTATTATCTCTTCGCGAGTACTTGTATTTACAGCATAATGAAGTTACTTTTACCGCTGTTCCCTTCGACACCAGAAAGAGCCACTTCTCCCGCTCTTTACTTCTCTAGCCACTTCAAGAGCTTGTTTATAAGATAACACCATCTAAATGTGTTGCCGGGTGTTCAAAATAACACACAGCGCGCTTCCACCGCTGACACTGCCAGTGGATTTTTCAAATCGTCGTCGTGCGCAGAGAGAGGCATTACTGTTGGGCCACCCTTTAGTAAATGCAATCGAGGGATTTGTTGGCTCAAAAAGCTCTTTTAGCCTTGACAAACAACATCTGACGAGAGCTGACATCATGGAGTTGCCAGCGTTTTGTACAGATACGCCCTTAAATGCAGAGCAGCTCCTAAACTAAGAATCGAGCCTTGCGGTTTAATGAACAGCGATTGGATACCAGTGCGAGGGAATTTCACGCCAACAATGCATCTATGAAAAATTGATAAAAATCCATTTTTGGAATTCTGTTAAGGAGCAGAAGAAGGTGTTTGAAAGATAAAATTGGGAAATGGAAAGTTACGGATTTTGCTAGCTCCCAAGCAGCAAACAAAGAATGCGGTAAATCCCACAGGATTCGCGAAAGTGGGGACATAAGTGATCCTATAATTGGGCGTGGTTCATAAGCTTCGTTAAACAAGGAAGAAGACTGTTATTGGCTATTGATGGTGTCCCAGTGTTTTTTATTGGACGACACAAGAGCAGAGGCATATAACCTGAGAAACAATTCGAGCCATTTGTTGCTGTCATGTCAAGCGGTAAGTAGAGACTACGCGAAATTCCACAATGTCCAAATTGTTCTCTTTTTGACGAGGGACAGACATTTTTGCCAATATCCCCGGCAGTTCTTGTTTCCTCGGTGAATGTCAGAGGGTTGCTGTCTTTCTTGCTTGCCACTAAGGTTGCTTAGGGAATCGAAGGAGATCGTTCATTTATTCTCTGGGCTTACCTACACAAGAACGAAGAGTAGCAAGTTAAGAATAAGAAGAAGACATTACGTGGACTTCTCTGCAATAAACCTTTTCAGAGAAAAACTGTGTGAAAGGGAGAGTGGTTGTCTCTAATTATATTTCTGAGCACTAGACACTGCGGCAAAGCAGAATTTTAATAGAGAAACGAATCTGGAAAAGTTTCCACATTGATCAAGCATTTCATTATTCAAGTGTCAAGTGGCAATTGAGTGGTGGTTGTGTTAACTGCAGTTATTTTCTACGAGTCTCCGTAGAGGACTATAACGAGGCTCTTGCTACAGCTTGCGATTTAAAAGTTTATTCTCCTGTGCTATCGTAGCTTTTTGCCAGCGAGCACAACAACGGATAAAACTTGAAAAAGGTGAAACGACAGTCTTGAATTTCGCCGATCTACGCGACACCATATTATCTCTCAATTTCATCAGCAAAATGCCGATATGCGACGCACATGTTAGGCCTTGTTAAATGCCAGTTCGTGCGATGAAAGATAATAACCGTGTTGGTCGGTGATCTCAAAGGGTCAAACACAGTTCTATTTACACCGCTCTGTACGTGCTATTTTTGTTCTTTATCGGCAAGGAAATTCAGAAGGATCCAACCTTTAGGTCAAATGATGACATTTCCTGACGGCGGCAAGTTAAGGAGGGCCTGACACGATATTTGTAAACTATCCAAGAACTACTTTGAAACGTCAGGGTTTTGTACGACGAACATTTGCTAGTGCATACGTTACTCACCGCGTTCAGCCTAAGGGCGAAAAATGGCTTGTAAAGCAGAGACAGGCATAACAGCAGGTGATCTCAATGTGCTTTTGAGAGTTTGCGGAGGCTTTTTGAATCCTCTGCAAAGCTCTGAATACAAGACAAATTTGGTGCGACTCGACGTAAAATGAAAAAACGTAAAATTGGATGTTTTTAAGGCGTTTGAGAATCTCTATTCCCATGGCTGCAGCTCAATGCCGCTACAAGACGATGATTTTACGCATTTTTGACTACTGTGATGTGGCCTAGCACGGGTGTGGAAAAGTTAACTCTGATGTACTCGAGAGTTTACAGCACAGAGTTGTGAAGTAAATTTTTTCCAAATTCTGGACTCGATACTAGAGAGCTGAAATGCTACTTTGGGTCTAGTACCCTTGATAAATAGTCGACAATTTCAGATTGTCTTGTTAACTAGAAAACGCCCTGATGATTCAGTACCACCTTATTTGAATACTTATTTTAATTTAAATGCCTCTGTACACACATTTACGACTAGACGCTGTAATGACATTAATTTTCTGAAAGTCAACCTTGAGGTCGCCAAGAATCTTTTTGTTTTACAGGTCCGATGGAATTTAACGCTCTTCCTCGCCATATCAAATCAAAGGGATCCTTCATTGAATTCTCAAGGGACACCACAAACGTTTTCCTCAACTAAATAATTTTGAGTAGATGTACATCTCCTTTTATAGATAAATATTATAATTGTAATTATAATTATAATTATAATTATTAAAATTATTATTATCATCATCATCATCATCATTATTAATTAAAAGCTCCTCTTATTTGCCTTGCCAAATGAAAACTCGTCAGTTATAAGCGAAGCATTTGCATCGTATATAGAAAAGTTTCGTCGACACACTCAATATACTTGAGCAGATACAACCTAAAAATTTTAGACATCCTCAAATGGGATGACGTTTGAAATTCAGATTTTCGAAGATAACACAGCTCGAAATTGTCTCGTCGCAAAAAAGAAATTTGCTCGCGTGGAATCCATCTTCCGATAAAAATATGCATACATGCATAAATTGTGGTGAAAATATTGCTACAAGTAACGAAGAATGCAATCCCTCGAAAATTTAAAACACTTAAACAGCAGAACTTTGTTGGAGATGCTATACTTTTTAAGATCGTGCGGTCATTAAGTGAAGTAAGTATTCACCGTTATTTAGACGCAATTGTCGGCGGGCTAGGAACTAAAAAGCAATACTTGAACAATTTCTTGAAGGGCGTAAAACGTTTGTAGATTCCTCTTACAATATTAGGTTTAAGAGTTTTTTTTTTCCTTTTCCGATCGACTCTAGTTCTTTTCCGCCGCAACAGACCTTTTCCTTCCAAAACACGTATGAAAACACGCATGTTTGGGGGCGAGTGGAAAATTCTTAAAACGGAAAACAAAGAAATTAGTTTGTCCAATCACTATCAGACCCAGCTATCAACAAAGCCAATCAGCGCACGTGTGAGAAAATCACAACTGGGTTTGCCTTTCAACCCTAATTAAGGAAGAAAGTGGCGCTTATTCTTAGCAAGTCAAGCATTAAAAAAAGGGGCAATTGAGGTGTACGATTTGTGTACCAAAGCACAATTTTAAACAAGAATATATAAAATAACAAATATTATTTAATAAGAAAAATGTTATTTAATAAGAATATATTATAATAAGAATATTCACTTCCAATGCCCAGGCTAAATATTTACATTTTTTCTGCAGAGGTATCTTTTCTTTTTGCGTTCGCTGGGCCTGACCATCGCGAGTACCGGAAAAGGGACCTCTGCCATGGGTCGAAACTCACTTTGTTGCGCATGCGTGGCGGTTACTAAGCGACCAAGATACTTCTTGTTGTGTGGGCTGACTTAACAACAGCGAAATCCGGGCTCAAGTCACAGCCAGCAAACATATAATGGGGGCATGCGCTTTGAAGAGTACCGTCCATGGTTGTGGACGTTGTGGTTGGATCAAAGTGAATTTCGACTCAAGGCAGACGTCTCTTTTCCGGTACTCGTCAGCCCAGCGAACGCAAAAGTAAAAGAGACGACTGCTAACAGGAAAATCTTTATGATGAAAATATTTTAGCTTTCATTACAACGTTTTTCAAGGATCGTTTGTAATTTTAATCCCGATTGGCGATATCACGACCCATTAAAAGTCTCAATTTCCAGATGGATCATAGCAGGAGAAAGATTCTAGAGGGGAGAAGCGTTTTTCTAAAAATTTCGCTTAGGGATACAGTCATACAACCGTTTTACAAATTTTTGCGCATAAACTGCACACAGAAAATATATATGGCACTAGAATCGCCTGCTTCCGTCCAACCTCAAGCTTCACTTTATGCCGTTATTTGAGAGACAATAAACATTGAGTATATAGAACATCAAATAAATATAAGTGGTTTCGACGTCACATCATCGCCGCCATGTTGATTGACGAATACAATCCTTCATTTGTTCTCTTGTTTGTGTCAGCCAACTATGAACATTACGTTATTGTGATCATTGTCTCTAAATACCTATTGTTTCGTTACATCCTCGTGAACGACAGAGCCAAAACGTTCTCGGAATTTCCTAGGTTGCGTAACCCATGGTAATAAAGTGCGCGTGTAACGTGCGCGTGCGGGGAAGCCTCAAGGAACGAGCAGTGAAAGCCGCGAGTGAAAATCCAAGTAATATTTGTCACTACTCATCTTGCGGTTCCGACATAAAAATACTACTGTCGCGGTCTCGAGGACACTACAGCGCGCGTTTAAATCCCTCAAACTGCGCAACCTTTTACTTTTTAAAAACACAACTTAGTCTAAAACAGATGGTAGTGACAAGGTTAAATGAACTCACACTTTTGTTGCTTGACCGGCCAAAGCTAAAGCTTCTGCCAAACATTCCTGACCAAGTTGAAGTTCCGCCGTGTTTTTGATTCAACTGATTACGTCTGGCCTCCTCGGCTTCACGCAACCGCGCCTGGTTTCGCTTAAAGGCTTCAAGAATATCGTCCTCTTGTCGATAAAAGTCCAACACTGTACGGATGTCTTCGACGTTTGAGGTAGCAATGGCTGTAGATGAAGGTAATACCAGTTTCATGAAAAAATCTCTCATTTTCTTCTTCACCGCAAGAGATGAGGAGCAAAATGGAAACCTGCCACTGTTTATGATATCGTGTATCGTCTGCAAGTTTTAAACTTGTTAAATGTCTTCTTTTCGAAACAATGCACTTTGAATTTCGCTTTTAAACATTCGTGACACATCACGACCTGTGAACCATAAATCATCCAGAGTATAGGCCGCCTGTAGCCTAGGGTTAAGGACGGTGCCTACTATTGTTATTGCGCATACGTTCTGCGCATCTCGAGATACTCGGATTTCCTATGGGTGGTGCTTATTAATACAGGGATATTTTTGCGCGGTTTAAAACTATGCGGAGAAAGCAGAACTTAGCAAGTGTTCTTGGTATTCAAAAAGAAAATTGGGAGTAACCACGCATTTTTCAGTTTGGAAAAGAGCGCCATACATTGCTTTCTATTTTAAAGCTTTTACAAATATTGTCGATTAATTATCTTCGAAAGATGCGTGATTACCCCCAGTTTTCCTTTTTAGATTTCGATAACACTTGCTAAGATATGCTACGCCGAATGTGACAAAATATCAAGTCCGCTAAAAATAAAACAAGTCACACAATTTACAATCAAGTTGCCAACAATTAGCATCAATTTGTTTGTTGACCAAATCACATTCCCAGCAATTTATGTTACCTCTCTTGTTGTACAATTCATATATTGAAGGACCGGGCCTCGAATGTCAAGCTCCATGTTTTGCAAGTTAAGATGCTTGTTTTATAAATCAAGAAGAGAGAGGACAGCTTTTGATCAATTCTATTTTCGAGGGGGACTGAACACCTGTGGCAAAATGATTAAACGCGAGTAAATCTGAGCGAGACAGTGGCCGCTGAAAGTATCGAGGATCTTGGTCTACAGGCGAATCATTCAATCAGCCCAAGCAGGAATATTCGTTCCTTGCATGTCGCTATAAATAGTGCGACTTGTTTTATTTTTAGCGGACTTCA